>NC_052479.1:28338502-28437496 GCF_009730915.1 Dioscorea cayenensis subsp. rotundata | reverse complement strand
ACATCAACAAACTAGTACAAGGGTGCCAACACTAGATTATTATTAGATATATTTCTAGTTAAGATTATATATTAAATAATTTTTTTGCACGTTTTAGAGGCACAAACTAAAAATTGATTATTCAATTATTATGTATTTTTAATCGGAGAGACGTACTTTTAATCGAAGAGATGAGTTTACGTTGCGAATTAATACTCACAACCGGCAAGTCATTGCCATTATCATTTCCATTAAGTCTTGAAATTGGGGTTAAATATTGCTGGCTATGAACCTTTTTATATAAATTTATTTGTACTTAATTTCTTATAAAATAATTCATGTTTATACCCGTAATAAAACATTTTAAAAGATAAATTTTAATGACAACACAAAGTGTAAACTAGCTTATTCATATAGCTTCCCTTTGATTCTCATACATGCGCTAACTATAGGACACATAGTACTAATTAACAACACAGGCTTGCTTGAATAAATGCGTGAACACAAATTCATTCAAACAAGCATATTTCTCATGACAAAAAAACATTCACAAAAATGCACCTAAACTTGTCTTCATCAAATGATCGGCGATGATGGAATACATCCGTTCTGTCGGGTGAAATGCATCCCAGAAAACATACTTGTTCGCATCGATACAAGTAAACGGATTTCTTGTATTACATATATATCCCATCTCGAATAATCCCTGTTGCACAACATCCTCTTTCTCCCGTTATCAAATCCTAGTCAACACAAAAACATCCGTTTATATATTCAAATCCATATTTACTAAATTAACTGATGCTAAAAACTTACCATATGAAATTGGATCATTCACTACTTTTGCAAACGGAGTATATACATCCGCGTATACCAATTCCAAGCCAAGTAGTTGTCGATTAAGTTTCGTCACCAAGTTTTGGAGTTTGATGTTGAATTGGTTAGCTACAATGTCGTAGTCCTCGTTGCAGTTACTTGCAGAGAAGAAGTTTGTGGCTCTTTCTAGTGGTAAGCAACCCATGGGAGGTAAGCCGGTGAGGTCGATTTTCCGGGCACCAAGACGATAAAGTTTGATGATAAATTTCTGGGCAATGCCGACAAGAAAATTCTCGTACTGATCTACAGGTTGCTGGCGATAACGTCGCGGTGTTGTGTAGTAGTTCTCTAGAAAATCATTGGTACCTAAACTCATCACATAGAGGGCATTCTTCAGTGTCTTTCTCGCCTTTATTAGGCCTTGGAAGGCTATTAGTTTTCTTCGGTAATCTTTGAAGTATTCCATTTGTTTCCATAAAGGTATGACTGACTGTTATACACAAATTATCAATAAATAATTATCTATTTATATATATTTGTATTATTTTTATTAGCTTAAGTTTTTGGATTGTACTGACCAAGACATCGGCGGTGACATTGTCGTAACCGCTGGCAGCTGAGGCAAAGGAGACGCCGGTGGAGAAGTTTTGGATAGTAAATGTAGGATCGAGATAAGCCGGAATAATTGGAGGAAGACCGAAGGCCTCGGAGATGAAGTCAGTGGCAAGCCGACCGTTGCAGAACCTTCCGGTCGGCTTCCCGCCGATGAAGTCACGACCGTAAGGCTCGAAGTTGCTCTTGGCCATCGTTTGAAGCTGATTGTTGTTTCCGGCATCAACAGTTGAGTCTCCGAAAACAATGATTGCCGAAACACTTGCTGTAGTAATTTGAGTGAAGCAGAAAAGAAGATGCACTAGTAACATGTGTTGCAAGCACACTTTTAGACTCATTTTTAATTTGAAGAAGATGTACACTTGATTTGTTTGAGATTGAGAATGAGAATTTGAAGAGTTTGGGTGGAAGTGGTTGATCAACTACCACAACAGTTTAGGAGGTGCATGTGATTGCACTAATAATAAGGTGCATATATATAGTATCACAACCATAAGTGAGGCTATTAAGTGTGTTTTCAGGTACAAAGGTTTGCTTTTATGTTTTTGAGGTGTTCATCCAAAACATATTTGTATGAAACATTAAATCCAAAGCTTTTCCTAACTAGAAACTTCAACATCGTTTCTTCTTTTATTTTTTTTTAAAAGAGAAAAAATGCTCAAATAATAGTTAAAGGTGTGCATGTGGGTTTGTTTGTGGAAAACTTATATATATAAAAAACCATTATTCCACTATACACAACAAACTTCTCTTTGTAATGCTTTGAATCAGGTTTATTTTAAGTAAATAAATTTTAATTAATATTACTATTTATTTAATTAAATAAAAAGTTTTGATATTAAAAAAAAAGAAAAAGGACAATGATTCAATTAATCTCAACAAGCAGCTCTAACTCCTCATCACTGTTTACTGTCTTCATCACAAAACCATGGAATTAACTCCTCCATTACCTTCTTCTCCATCCTTCTTCTTACCAACTAATGAAGACAACAAGAAGCTAGAAATAAAGAAAAGAGTTAATGGTAAAGCGCAAAAGATGGTAGAAATAAAAATGATAGAAAAAGAAAGAAATCTAATAGAGATGTATGTAAAATGCTTACGTTTTCATTAATTGAATGAAATATATAGAGATCCTATTTTATTTTAATTGGTGGAATGGTTTTAAATATTTTCACCCTTCAGTTGACCAACTCATTGCCATGCAGCCTCATCATCAATCTCATGCACTAATGGAGCCGCATGAGAAGAGCTACACATAGAATTGTGGTGTCAAATGACGGCATAAAAATTTTAAAAATATTTTAAAAAAAATTCCAATATAACTCCCACTGTTTTAATTATTAAAATAATCTCATGTGAAATTTATTTATCAAACATAATAAAATTACACAGAAAAAGGATTAGGAACAAGAATTTTAGTAAGCTTAGTAGATATAAGACAAATCAAAAATATGACAAAAGCAACTATAGAATCAATGGAAGTAGATATGAATATAGATCATCCAGAAATCATATATATGACCCCAGACTTTATAATTCTATTAGAAATATTTTATAAAATATATATATATATAATATTTTTTGTTTGATATTTTGTTGTTGATTTGAGATTTTCTTGTTAATTGAATGGGGCGCGCCGGCTCCTCTTAGGGGACGGAGATGTGAACGTTGGGAATGTCATTCAACTTACTCCGGGGTTCATCCGCGGTGAAGTAACGGTTAGGGCGGAAGCTTAAAGAGTTAAAGAGAAAGAAGCATAAGCATAAATATTAAAGAGAGAGAGATGTATCAACAAAGAAGGACTTCTTTATTGCATTAGACTTGGATGGTGGATACAAGAGAAAGGATGAGACCTTAAGGATGTGTGGGTGTTGAGTCTCTAAGTATATCTTCTCCTTACAACCCAAGGTTGCCTTATATAGGCTCCAAGTCCTAACTATTTGTTACAAGACATATACCAAACTCAACTATAGCTAACAAGACACTTACCAAACTTAACTATAGCTAACAAGACATATACCTAATTGTCATGTAGTAAACATGACACTTACCAAACCCACTTATTACAAGCATTATCTTCAATAATAAAACTACTGTTTCTATAGTTACAAACCTATTTTACACACTAAAAAAAACAAACACTGACTCCTTTACATAATAAAAATAGACAACACTGCTTCAGTACAACAAAAGATGTTGGGGACTGACTCAGTGGAGATTTCCTAGCCTTCCATCATGTTGGCTAAGTTTTCTTCAACAATGTCTTCTAAACCTTCTGGAGAGTCAGCTAGACTTGGTATCATTAGTATATCTGCAGGAATGCTTAGTCTTGAATAATCCCCAAAACGATATTCTCTTGCCCATGAACAGACTTGCTTCATGTGAGATTCGGTGGCTGGCATCTGTGAGATAAGACTTGGAAAAGGACATGTACATACGGGAACATGTACTGATCGACATATACCTTCATGATCTTTGTTTCCAGCACCATTTGACATCTTTGATTATCAGCAATTATGGGGCAAGTTCTCTTCCAATCAGTGGAGATTGCACATGCTCGCCATAGCTTTCATCTATTTTTTGATATCGCCTGGAATGATCATGTTTTCTAGTCGAATAGGATTTATCCTTTCTTGCTCAGGTTTATGATGGCGAAGGAGAGTAATCTTGATATGATGTGCGTGCTTCATCAGGATAACCTTCATCATAGCAAGGAGGGATTGAATTTAGTTCTAAATTAACAACCCATTAATATGTGATCCAAGAGCTTTGAAGAATTTGTGTAGAAGATGTATCAGCTGCCAGTATTCATTTAGGAAACTTGCTTGCTTTGGACTTGTAAGCATTATTCTGCACAGGTATCCATGTTTAAAGAGGTTGATGGCTTTTATCTGAACACCATTGATTTTTTGATCATGCCATTGGGACATATCTAGGGAACAATTGACTGCAGTAAATCCTTCTTCACGTTGGAATCCGGAATCCTTGTGAGCTAGTTCTCTGAGAACATTTTCTGCTATTGCAAATCCTGCTGGGAGAATTTCTTCTTTTGCAAGTTGCTTCAGTATTTTTTGTTCAGAGATAAACTGGTTATACTGAGTTGCCATCACTTTTTTGAAAATAAACTGTTTTACTTCTGCTATTGGTTCTAGGAACAGTTCAAATTTCTCTGTTTTTTGTTTTCTTTCTTCAATCATAATTCTCTTCATTTCTTCAGCTTCTTTTGTGATTTGTTGTAGTTGAGCTTTGATCAGGATAACTTCTTCATTTTTATTGGAGATTTCAACTTCCAATGCCTTAATTTTCTTTTCTTGTTCTACCATGTAGTCAAGTGTTTGGGATTTCAGAGAGAATCTTACACTAGGTGTTTCTGGTAAGGGTAAATATGATGAATTTTGGATTTTCTCATTTGTTTGGTGAAAGAACTTTGCTAAAGAGTGAAGTAGGGAAATAAGAGTTTTTGGGTCATGTTTATTGGCCCAAAGGTTGTCAAGAATGACTTGTTGTGAAAGATTCAGATTGGCTTGTGTTCTAAATTTTAGAGTGGAGTTTGGTGGAAATATTGGGAGATTTAACTGGGGTTCAAGAGAGGATGAGTGGTTATACATATTTTTTCCTGCTATTTCTGCAAAAGATAAGCTTGTCAGTTAAATAGATTTTCATGCTTTTACATGTGTTGGAGATATGATCTTTCATGCTTTAGCATGTATTGGGGTATAAAGATAGCCAGGTTTTCACCATAAAAAGAGACGCATATGGACCTACTGTTTTTGTAGCCACAGCTCTTTTTATTGGGATGAACAAACCTTTGTCTGTTTATTTCTTTTTGGGACTTGGTTACATAATTTCCACAATTAAAGAAAACGCAAATGAACCTTCTGGCCTTGCAGTCACAGTTTTCTCTAATGCGAATGGACAAACTATGGGGTAATATTCCAATTATATGTGTTAGTTACATTTTTAAGAATAATAAAGATTTGTGAGACCTTTATCAGAGGGAGATAAACAGAGATTAAACTCTTGTTATAAACATGGAAAGCTTATGGTTTCTTGTATTATTTCTTTAATATTATTTTCTTTATTTTTCTTAATCATCTAAAGTATTTTCTTCCTCTTGGTCATGAATAATTATGTCTTTTCCTTTATTTTGTTCTTTCTTATTTTTTAGTTGTTCTTTCAAATTTTCTATTTCTTCTTCAAGAGTTTTAATCCTTTTTAATAATTGCTCAATTATTTCTTTATCTTGTCTAATTTTATTATTTGGTTTTTCTATTTTTTGTTTTTCAAAAATAAAACCACATAAATCTGATACACATTTCCTACATAATGATAATTCACATTTTAAACATGTTACTCTATGTTTTGTTATGTGGAATTTATAACATTTATCACATTTGGTTTTATAATTTATCTTGAATGGTTCAAATTTATGTTCACATTTTTCAAAATTTTCAATTTGATTGTATTGTTCCAATAGATATTTTGGATTTATATCTAGATTGTAAGTTTGTTTATTCATTTTATTTTAATCATAACAAATATTTATAGAATCATATTCATTTCTTAGTCTTGATCTATAATTCCATAGTCTATTTTGTTCTTTTAAATATTCATCTTGATGAATATCTTTATATTTTATTTTTGTTGGTTTCCATATGGATTTTCCATTTTCATCTTTTTCCTTTGATTTAAATTTTACTTCTATTAATGATTCTGCTTGATGATTAATTTGATCTCTTAGAGTTATATATCTTTTAACTCCTTTTAACCACATACATTGTTTTGCTTTTAATTCTTCTTTTAGACTTCTATTTTCTTTTATTGTATATTTAATTGAGTTATTTATTAAATCATCTATTAAGTTTATATCTGTTGAATCTATTAATCCTTTCATGTATACCAGCTTTCAATAGATTTAAATTGTTCTTGAAGGGATTTTTTCTATTTATCTAATCTGATTTTTCTTTGTTGATGTTCGATGGGTATAATTCTTTTCTTGGTATATATTTTGTATTCCATATCCAATTTCCTTGATTATCATATTTTACTGTTGTTGTTTCTATTAATATTTTTGAGCTTATTTTATAAAATTCTTTCATTGTTACATAATCTTTTACACATATCAGCCAGATTGCTCTTCTATATTTTATTTGGTCTGTTATAGATACACTTATACTTCCTAGATATTTTCATAAAATTCTGCATTACTTGGTCTATTTGATGTTGTTGGGATATCAATGGGTTGGATGTTCCATTCACTTCCTTCTAACATTTCTGATTGATAAAATTTTCCTTCTATTCCTTTTAGTCCTTGATTTTCTAAAAATGATTTTGCTTTTTTAGGTGTTAAAATATAATTGATTCTACAACTGTTTGTCAGTTGTCCCGTGAATGTTTTTGTTATTATTAGATTTGCTGCATTTGAAATCATGGCATATCCTTTTGAATTTATTATTAATTTTATATATTTATAAAATATTTCTAATGGAATTATAAAGTTTGGGGTCATATATATAATTTCTGGATGATCTATATTCATATCTACTTCCATGGATTCTATAGTTGCTTTTGTCATATTTTTAATTTGTCTAATATCTACTAAGCTTACTAATATTCTTGTTCCTAATCCTTTTCTGTGTAATCTTATTACTCCTAACATTAAGAGACCTAAATGAATTAATGTGTATCCTGACAATATAAGTTTGTTATATGATTCTTCTTTTATTAAATCCATTATAATTTGTTTATCATCATTTGTACAACATACTTCTATTTCATCATAATGTTCATATATTTTTGTTTTTGTTTCAAATATTCCAAATTTATATAATTCTTCTCCAGGAATTAATTTTATATTCTTATCTCTTGCTTTATTTTGTTGTTCTTCAATTGTATATGTTACTTCTTTTCTTTTTTGATATTGATATTTTTTATTTGATATTTTGTTGATGATTTGATTTTTTCTTGTTGATTGAATATTTTGTTATAGTACATAAACCCTGATTTAATTCTTTTATATTTAAACCCGAACAAGATTTGCGTAAAAATATGATCCACTTTTCACTTCAGAAAGACAGTGATCAATCGAACAGCTCGAGTTGCCCGCATACAACGATCCGAAACCGATAAAAACATGCATGAAATCACCCAGCTGACCACACTTCACTGCCAACCTGTATCCACGTGGCCTACTGCCAGTTGTGAGCCCAGCTCAGGCTGTCACCTTGCCCCACGGCTCTCGACCCAGGCACTCACGCAACGCCAGCCTGTCACCCCAGCGTCTCCGAGCTCCGCTCCACAGCTCAGCGCTCATCTCGAACAGGACTTCTCAGCAACTGACCACATACGTGATTTTCCCGTCAGCAGTCAGATCTTATACGCGTTTCCCCAACCGACTCCTCGCCCTACGACGCATTTGTCAGCCCTCCACGCTTTCGTCACATATCCTTTCACCTCAGCTGAAAAGATCACACTCACTTCCCAGCAAACTCATCTTTAGATGAGATCGGTCCACGGATCAACAGTTACACTCACGATAAAACCATTTACAAGTCGCGAGCCCGCTGCTACGCTCACACGGTCAGTTTCATCAGCCGAGTACATGCGGATCACACGATCGCCACTGCAGGGACGCGTGAACGCTGGGAAGCCATCATCCGGAGCAGAGTCAACGCAGTGAGGGCTTTAAAGAGTTAGAGACGAAAGAAGCGTAAATATGACACACATAGCAGGTCAACAGTTAGGCGAGCACATGACATGGGATGTTGATGAGAAAAGTGACGTCCGAGTGTTCAGTCTAGCATCTTCTATCCCAAAGGGGGCCTTATATAGGCTCCAAAGTCCCATCTATTTGCAGCTACATCCCAAAGTCAACTATTTACCAAAGTTTCAAATCTTATAGCTAACAAGACATATACCTAATTGTCATGTAGTAAACATGACACTTACCAAACCCACTTATTACAAGCATGATTTTCAACAGTAAAACTATTGTTGCTATGAATGGATTTTGTAAGTGTCATGTTTACTACATGACAATTAGGTATATGTCTTGTTAGCTATAGTTAAGTTTGGTAAGTGTCTTGTTAGCTATAGTTGAGTTTGGTATATGTCTTGTAACAAATAGTTAGGACTTGGAGCCTATATAAGGCCCCCTTGGGTTGTAAGGAGAAGATATACTTAGAGACTCAACACCCACACATCCTTAAGGTCTCATCCTTTCTCTTGTATCCACCATCCAAGTCTAATGCAATAAAGAAGTCCTTCTTTGTTGATACATCTCTATCTCTTTAATATTTATGCTTATGCTTCTTTCTCTTTAACTCTTTAAGCTTCCGCCCTAACTGTTACTTCACCCCGGATAAACCCCGGAGTAAGTTGAACGGCATTCCCAACGTTCACATCTCCGTCCCCTAGGAGGAGCCGGCGCGCCCCGTGTGATCTAGTGGTATCAGAGATACAGTAAACTTCCTCAAAAACCTGAAGGTAATGTTTACCATGCAGGGGTAAAACCCTTAACAGGGCCCCCAACATGTAAATAGTAAATTTTATCTTGGTAGTATAGCTTTTATTTGATCCATGAACCATTATCTAAAATCTAAAAAATGAGTTTTGTACAAATCTTTGAAAAATATTTTGAGCTTGAAAAATGAATCTTTTATGTGAAAAGAGTTAATCTAACTAATATAATGAGTAAGACAAACTGGAGAACACCAAGAAGTACCTGTCTGAAGGACAGGAGGTCCGTTTAGGGGAAAAAGAGTGTGGAGGTAAGTCTTTAACTCTGAAATGTGGACAAGATGAACTCTCACATATTAAAAGATAATCATTTGATTTGCTAAAAATTACTCTTCTAAGTAATTATGCAAAGTGGAACACTCAGGCTTTTGAAACTGGAGACTCTACAAGGGTGGCCTAGTATCGCAGACAGGGAAAGGTTAGTACACTCTAAGACGGTAAGGTTGAACGAGCCGACAGAGAATGTCCACGGTGAAAAAAAGTTTGATTTTCAAAAACCCATAAAAACTAAAAAACCAACAAAACCCAAAAACAAGTTTTTACTTTCAATAATTATGGATCAAATAGAGTTATTTACCAAGTTTAACTTTTATCGTATTACATGTTTTGGATCTTGTTATTGCATAAGAATTCTCTCTTACTTATTTCAAGTTATTATTTTTCTTTTACTGCAAAGTAAAAGTAGATTATATTTTCTCCAAATCTTATTTCAGTTTAAATATAAAAAAAAATTAAATCAAAGTTTATCTTACTATAACAAAATATTCAATCAACAAGAAAAAATCAAATCAACAACAAAATATCAAATAAAAAATATCAATATCCAAAAGAAAGAAACCATAAATCATCAAATCAAATTAAGACATTAATGAACCAAATTCTTAAAGAAACAATAGAGAAAATAATTATAATACAAGTAATATGTATTACAATAATAATATTCATTATGATAAATATCATGATAATATTAAGAAATCTTAATATCTTAAAATAAAAGATAAAACAAAAAATATTCATCAAGAGATAAAAATGATAACTAAAGCATTAGCGGTATTAAAAATGACAATGCAAATTATAGAAGAAATAATAGAAAGTTTAATATTAACATAATCATAAAAACAAAAATGGATATCAAAATGGAAGAAATAATAGAAAAAATATATCCAGGATATGACTGGACAATTGATTTCGAAGAATTACCAGAAGATATTGATGATATAAAATTTTTAATAGAATGCAAATATGATAAATATAATTATCCAAAAAAAATAAGAACAGAAGAAAACTACATAATGGAAGAAATCAATAATAATGAAGAAGATGAAGAATATCAAGAAATGATCAGACAATTAGAAAAAATCAATATAGAAGAAATAATGATGAATGTAGAATCAAGAGCAAGTAATATTTCAGATAATCAAAGAGCAGAAAGTTCAAATACCAGAATAATAGTAACCCCAACAACAATTGAAAGAACTAGCAGAACAACTCAAACTTTACAATTTCCATCTCAACATAATTTCAATTCAACTAATTATTATGAACAAAATTTCAAAACATACAAAGGGAAACCAGATCCCTTAGAAGTTATAAAAACAATGCCTAAACAAAATAATGAAGGAAGTATGTTAGTACTAAGCACAGTTCATCCTCAAAATTGGCCAGAATTAATAGATAGATGGGAATCAGATGCCATAAATGCATTAGAAAGAATACCCCATACATTAGACTCAATAGGAACAACAAACTTTATTGAAAATCTTTTAGGAACCACTGCAAGAGATTTACTAAATAGTTGGAAAATTAATTATTTAGAAGAATATCAATACATGGTACAAATGGCTGATAATCCATATAATATAACAGGACAAATTAGACAAATTATCTTAGGAACTAATCCATCTAGAGGAGACACACTATTACAAGATATGACAGCCAGAGATTTAGAAAGACTCCAAATCCAAAACTTTGGTGAAATTGTTCAATTTAGTCAAGCATATATAACATTAGCAGCTAAAACAGGAAGAGCATTCACAAATAATGAATTAACTAAAAAATGGTTTAATAAACTCCCTAAACCTTTAGGAGATATTATTTTAAAAAATTGGATCGAAAAAGGACATGAAAATTTAACTGGAATAGGGTCAGCAATAATGTTTACATTTAATTATTTAAAAGATAAATGTTTGGAAGCAGAAGCAAACAGACAAATCTCAAATTATAGTTATTGTAGTAAAATATATGTACCAGCCCTAAATAATGAATGGAAAAAACAAAAAGGATTAAAAAGAAGTCAATACTTTAAAAAAGGAAGACCTAAACCAAATAAAAGAGCACTAGATCACACGGGGCACGCCGGCTTCTCCTAGGGGACGGAGATGTGAACGTTGGGAATGCCGTTCAACTTACTCCGGGGTTTATCTGGGGTGAAGTAACGGTTAGGGCGGAAGCTTAAAGAGTTAAAGAGAAAGAAGCATAAGCATAATTATTAAAGAGAGAGAGATGTATCAACAAAAAAGGACTTCTTTATTGCATTAGACTTGGATGGTGGATACAAGGGAAGGGATGAGACCTTAAGGATGTGTGGGTGTTGAGTCTCTAAGTATATCCTCTCCTTACAACCCAAGGTTGCCTTATATAGGCTCCAAGTCCTAACTATTTGTTACAAGACATATACCAAACTCAACTATAGCTAACAAGACACTTACCAAACTTAACTATAGCTAACAAGACATATACCTAATTGTCATGTAGTAAACATGACACTTACCAAACCCACTTATTACAAGCATGATCTTCAACGGTAAAACTACTGTTGCTACAGTTATTGCTACAGTTACAAACCTAGTTATCATTTTTATCTCTTGATGAATATTTTTTGTTTTATCTTTTATTTTAAGATATTAAGATTTCTTAATATTATCATGATATTTATCAGAATGATATTTAAAAAAAAATTACAAAAATGAGATATTTTTATTTTTATACTGTTTTACGTCATTATTTTATAAAAAAGATTATATATTTTTCAACCGTATTTTTTATTGGAAGAATATGTAGTTATTATTATTAAAATATGAATTATTTTACATGTTTTTTAAAACTTATTTGTGGTTTAAATTGTTTAAAATTATTTGTTTTTATTTTTTTTAAATATATTTCGATGTGTTTTATTATTTATTTATTTATTTAGTGTTAGATAGAGAATAGATTTGTTTATTGCAGATTTCACAGCTAGTATAAATTTATTTTGTACATGTTTTATTTTTAATTTTGAGATTTAATTAAAAAAAAACCATGCATGACACGCGCAGTTTGTTTCGAGTGTAAGAGAAATTCGATTAGTGAGAGTGTGATTCTACTTCCATGATAAGAAATGATTCGCATTGATGGCACATATGTTTCAGAAGTAATTGAATAAAATTATTGTTATTTAAACTACAAACAAGTTGTTGAATAAAAAATGATGATGATGATGATGATAATAATAATAATTTTTCAAAATAAATACCATTAAAAAATAATAACTTAAAATGATTTTAGAAAATCATTAATGTGATTGTTTAAAAAATAGTTATGCTAATAATAATAACAATTTTTAAAATGGCTTCAAAAACCAAAAACCAAGAAGATGTAGTAATAATAATAATAACAACATATTTTTTTTAAAAAAAAGGTTATATATATATATTTTTTTAAAAAAATAATAACTTAAAAATGGTTTACAAATAAAAAAAATTATTTTTGTGATTTTTTTAAACAAAAAAAAAGGTATGCATGAAAAATAACCAATATTTTAAAATTTTTAAAAGGTCAACTCCTCATATAGTTGATAACATAACTTGATATGATGTTTTTAAATCGATGTTGGTGAATAAATTTTATATAGGGTTATTTTGATAATTTAAAAAACTAGAAAGGTTAAAAACGCACAAGTTATTTTTTTTATGTTTGATTTACTGTAAAGTTATGTTATATATAAAAATAATTTTTATTTTAGACTAATTTTAAACCATTTCAATTTATACAGAGTTTGATTGGCCGTTGAAATGATGTAAATCTCTAAACTTATACTCACAACAGTTTGCTTGTACCTTCATTAACCAGTCTCTAACCCTGTTTTTGGTGTTAGATAAATATCAGATTTAACTAAAAAATAAATAAATTTATTATATTCGTATTATAATTACTGATGATTTTATTATTACTTTCTTTTAGTGCATGGGTATTTAAAATAAATTCCATAAAAAGCTCAAGAGCAATGTTTTTAAAACCGGACCGGATAGCGAACCGGTCTCATATTTGGGTCACGGGTCAGTCGGTTCGACCGGATGACCCGTTCTGGTCGGACCTTCATAAATAAATAATTATCTTAAATATTATATATATATATATTATATATATATTATATACATATAATAACAAACTTTATTATATTTTTAATCATAATTATCTTAAATATTTATTTTAATATCATTATGATTTTATCAAAATGGTTGAAAATTCAAATAATTAATCTAGATAAAGCAACAAATACAACTCCCTAAACCTTTTATTTCTTAATCTATTAATCATAAATGGATGATGATAACTACATAAATTAAACAACTAATTAAATTACTAATTATGTGAGGATGAGACAAGGCATGAACATTCAAAAATAAAAACTAGAACTAAGTATGATTAATTTAATTCTCATATTTGATCATCATTATCATTAAAATAAAAGTATAAAATAAAATAAGTCCTAAATGATCTATACCTCTTAAACAATTTACAAGTTTCTTTTTTTGTTTATTTTCTCATACCTCTAAACTCCAAAGTTCCAAAAATCCAAATAATATTTTCGACAAATCAAGACTCAAAAAGCATCATGAAATCAAGAAAAAAAAAGAGAGCCAATTCATGGCCTAAGTCCTTTCTTAAAAACAAAAAGCAAAAAAACAAAAACAAAAAAACAAAAACAAAAATAAAATAAAATAAATTGAAAACCGGGTTCCATCCGGTTTTGGTCCGACCGGCCGGTTCACCGGGTTTGGCCAGGTTTGACCGGTTCCAAATTTGGTCAACATTAATTCTAAAACCGGACAGGGTTATGGGCCGGTTCCCGGTTTTTCCGCTCCGACCGGCGGGTCCGGTCCGGTTTTCAAAACATTGTTCAAGAGAGGTTAGTCAGATTAAGAAAAAAATAATATGAAATAATTGTGAGGTGTAATTTTTTTTAATAAATATTAAAAAAAAATTATAATATAAATGAAGTTACTCCACACATTTTATTTATGTCTCAATCATACATTGAAAAAGAATCGAATTCTCAACTTTCTGCATGAGAGTCAAATGTCTTAATCGTTTAACCATTAAAATGTCCGCTAAAACATACAATATATTTTGTTTAACAGTAATTTTTATTTATCAACAATCAAACAACCCCTAATAATATAAAAACTAGTTAATTTATTGTTTTTTTTTCGAAATAGAGAGTTTTTCATTGGACTATGAACAATGCCTCGTGATCCGGTTCTTCACAGACCTTGCTTTGAGATTTGTGTTCACGAGATGATGAGATAAAGCAAACATCTCACCAGGTTTCTCAATTTTTTGTTCTCGATCAGAAGGTCATCCCGAGGAGGAGGAGGAGGAGGAGATGGTGCCTCAGAGCCAGAATACCTCTCTCCAACGCCTCCACCTCGTCGAGAAGGTGATCCACTTCTCCTTCTCTTCGAAGCCATTGTTTTTTTATATTTTTTTACTATTCATTTGTGTGTTGATATCGCAGAGGATTGTGCGAGTGTTGGAGCTTGCTGGGCTGGTTATGGATGAGCTTGCGAACTCCACTGGGCCTCGATCCGACGCTCTCACTAGTCACTGCCGTGAATTTATGGTATCCATTAGGGTTAGTAGTGCTTCTTCATGAAAAAGTTCCCAAATTGCTTGACAAAAGTAGGGTTTTTAGGGTTTGGAAACTTAATTTGATGTTATTTTGGTTGGTATTTGGAATTGAGATTATATGATTCTAGAAATGCTCCCCCTTTTTTTTCTGAGTGGAATGCAAATAGTAATGAAACTATTTGTTTAAATTTTGTTGTTTATCAAGTAACAGCAATATTTGTGAAACAGGAATTTGGTAGGAAATGGCTTTTCATGTTGTTGTATGGTTTAGACCAAAAAACTGGAAATTTAACTCACCATGCTTTTAGTAATATTACAGAAAGTTGAATTTTTTAGGTATTATCCTGAATAAATAGCAAGAGTTTCTCACAAGCGAGCTTCAATCGATTATTCATTCATTAAATTGTGCTAAATTTGCATTCCTCTCGCTTACTGGTAATACTGTATGCAGCACCCTTTAGATCGTCTATGGAGTATGACCTGGGATGAGAATATGAGAGAGGGTACTGAATGACCAAAGTAACAATTATTTGAAAGGGCATGTGCGAACTTTGATTTTAAGACCTTAATTTTTAGGCACATATGTTGTACCTGTTTGAATGGAGATGAAGCTACTACCATTCTAAGAAGTGTTGCGAGTAACAAAAATTCTTTGTTTTGTGCATGAGCATAGCTTTTGAAGGGCTATGTATAGATCTTCCTTCTTAAATGTTGGTGGTTATGCTTGAATGCTGATTAATTTTGCAATCCTGGCTCTTACCTTCACAAATCTACATCTCTAAGTTATGTGTGGTTGGTTACTAATATATGACTCATTTTGTTGCATCATGGTTGGCCTTGATACTTCCATGTTTGTTTTCTTGTCATAAATACTCTTTTTGAATTTAACACTCTTAGACATTATCTCCGTAATATTTCTGTCGATATAGGAAGATAATATTATTGCTGAAATTCTTTCTGCTTTCCTTTAAAATAGTATATAACTTTTATTCTCTGAGGGCAAGATATAAACTACCCTAATATTTATGTTCACGCAGGCATTTGAACAAATTTTATTTAGTGTATGTTAAGGCCTAAATCTCATGCAGTGACGCAGCATATTTTCTATACGTCAATCTTGATTGTTTGGCTATGTTTTAATGATCTATGTTGATATTCTGATTGATCTACAAGCTAAGATCAAATAGATGAGGCAATCCCTGGTTTTGATAAGATTCAAATCTAAACTGTATCCGCATGAGACAATCTTCATTAGTTGCTCTGCTGCTATTAAGTTTGGAAGCATGCTTCATATTTGTAGTTATGCTTATTAATTCATAGTTAGACAGTCTTCTAAGTATTTGGTTTTGGCAATCACTTGTTCAGATTTTATAGCTTATGAAATTGTTGAACATGTAGAGGTGAAAAACTTTTTCTGCAGGATCAATTTACAACTAAACTTTAATATTGTACTTTTTTCTCCAGGATCATGTGAAGATTATTGGGTTTACTTTGTTAGAATATTACATTTTGTGTGTTGAGCAAATTATCCTCCATTATTCTGTTTTAGATATGCAACATTGTCTTCCAAAATCTTGCATACTTATAGAAGAGATAAACATCCCACTCCTAATGATGTCACAGTAATTATTGTCTATTCACTAATACCCAAAAATGATGAGTGGTGATCTCCCCTTAATAATCATTAACTCAAGTTTATGTGGCTTTTATTTTTCTTTTAGATCATTTTGGGAAGCTTTTTTCTTTGTCCTAATATGCTAAAAGTTTGATACAGTATTGTCTGTTGAAAAGTGATTATTGATTTTTTACATAATAGCTAATCAAACATGTAATGAAATTTAAACTGTCTGTGAATCTCTGTGTTGGCAGGATATACAAGTGACATTGCGTGAAGAGATTAAAAGTGCTTGTGAGTATCGCCCATTTGAGAAGTGTGATTATAATGCCAGAATTTCTAATGAAATTTGCTGCAAGAAACTGGAATATGTCATTGAGAAGTTGGATGATATGAAACAAAGCATTGAACAGTGTAAAGATGGAAACTGAGAAGCTTATTTTGGCCTGTAAGTATGTGATTATAATAACATTATTATTTCCTTCACATACATTGATAGTATTCCCTTCTTTTGTACCCTTGTATTCCCCTTAGATAAACACCTTCATGTTGTTGTTAAACTAATGTGAACTATATTTTCTTTTGATCATTAGTTTTGTATAAGTTGCAAATCAACCTAGATCTTGCCTTTGAAGAGGTATCCAAATTCTGAATCAAAACATTGAAGAAAGAACAAAATATCTGATTAATGACCTTGCCTTCTTCGATAAGACGACAAGATTTAGCAATCTCTTACAACTGTGTGGTTCATGCATCCTAGAAAATATTTCTTTTGACATACCATTTTTTACTTGACATGACACTTTGTGAAACCACGAAAACAAGGCTTGGAATTTAACACATTCTTCCATGTATGATTGTTTTCTTTTGTTCTTTTACTTCTTGCAGCCCAGCCTGTTCATATTCAAGCTTGCAATCTTCCTATACTCAAGTTTCTGGTCATCTGTGACCGTTAACATTTTAGGATCCTTGCCAGAGAGCTGAAGATCGGAGGATTGTAATTCTTAAATCCATCTATTTATTCTCAGACCGAAAAGAAAGATCTCATGAATAATTGCGGATCATTTTACTGTCTAGAGGAATTGATTCTTTAGTGTTTAGGGTTCCAAAGTCAGTATATGCGGTGCATTTCATACATTATATATGAGTGATGTGCTGTTGTACCAAATGAAAAACAAAATTTAGGTTTTTATTAAATTTACAACATTTTGCATGAAAAGAAACATTGATGGAGGTTGGCAAGCATGTGTTGTGTGCTTGTATATTTCTTCTCCCTATTGTTCCAGTCTGGTCTGTTCAGTTGATATTGTTGCTCTTACATATTGTTTATGGAGTTGACTTTTGTTGACTTATTTTGCATTTTTTGCTTGTGTACCCCTATAAAAATGGAAAATTGGTGATATACCCTTATAAAAGCTCTATTTGCTTTGTGTCCCCATAAATTCCATTTATTTATTTTTTGTTGCTGTTTCCAGATATTAATCTGCCCATTTGATATCATCAAATGGACGGGGAGGAATATTAGGACTAAAATGTGGTTGTTGATATTCTCTTGTATAATTTCTTGTACTTTTATTGTTGATGTATTCTTTGACTAGCAAGTGGATGGACAGAAATACAGGGAAACAACTAGTATGAGTTTGATGTATTCTTGTAGCCCTTTTTTTTTTTGCCGATTGAACTTATTTGAAATAAAATATATATATATATATGTATGTATGTCATTATGGCTGGGTATCATATACCCTTTGAAAATTTAGAGTATATTTGTGGGGTACCATTAGATTCTTAACCTGGTTGAGACTTTTAAAAAATTATTTTCTGTAAGCCAAAACCAATTTTGATAGGGTTGTATTAGTAAATAACACCTCCTTACTGGGTGTGTGTGTGTGTGTGTGTGTGTGTAATGTGAGTAAGCTTCTCTTTTATTTTATATTTATCATGGGTTATTGATGAGTGAGCAGGGATGTGAATGGGGCGGGATTTACCGGGGATACATTTTTCGGTCCCAATCTCAAATTTTTAAACCCATCCCCGTTCCCAAACTTGAATATGAGAACGGGATTTTAGGCCTAGATTAATAAATTAAAATATTATTATTTATTTAATATAAAATTTATAAAATATTTTAGTTGAACAACTTGTTTGTAATTTAAATAACAATAATTACATTCAAGTATAAAAATAAAAATAGTCAAATACATCCATCACTTTTTTTACATTATATATTTTTAATCCGTGTTGGACAAATAGTTTTATAATGTCTGGGTTGTTTACATAAAAAGCATAAAGTATGCTTAATATGATCATGGTTTCTATCAAAGTGCATATATATACGTATGATATTTAGCCGGCTTGTCTTCCATCGTCCTACACGTGGAGCTATCTCTAGTCCAGGCACAGGTTGCCAAATAGTTTCAAACAATTTAAACCACAGATATATTTTAAAAAATTGCAAACCAATTCATATTTTTTAATAATAATAATAATAATAATAATAATATAAATGTGGTTTTAAAAAAGTTTATAAATGTTGAAAATTATCATTATTTATAAAAATGCCTTAAAAATGAAGAAGATGTAATATTAATAATACTAATAATAATAATAATAACAACATATATTTTTTTTCAAAATAAATGAAGTTGAAAAAAAATACAACTTTTTAAAAATTAATAATAACTTAAAATTTGTTTAAAAAGGCGAAATTATTTTTATTTCTATGAATTTTTAAAAGAGAAGGGTGTTCATGGAAAAAAACTAATATTTTAGTATTTTTAAAAGATCCACTCATCACATAGGTGATGACTAATATAGGTGATGACCAGGCTCGATGTAATGTTTTCAAATCTATGTTGCTAAATAAATTTTACAAATTGTTATTTTGATAATTAAAATAAAAATGAGAGTTATATTGGAGAAAAAAAAACCCTACAATTTATATATGCATTTGAAAAAAATTATTAAATTGGCCCATTAAATTAAACAATTTGGGTCAATATGCAATAATGAAAAAAACCTTTTTATAAAAAACATGTGTGTTATTATATAAATATTAAAAAAAATAAAAAAAAGCACTTGTATTTAAGACCTATATTTTTACATTTGAGTTATTATATAAATATTAAAAATTTAAAGGCACCTTTATTTTAAGACTTGTATTTTTGGCTTTGTGTTTTGTTTTTTTAAGAATAACTTTAGAAAATGTAAAACTATCATAACCTTTAGTCTTTTTTTGAATTAAAAAATTTAAACTCTTAAGAAGGTCGCTTCAGTTTTCAAGCCACATTAAAAAAAATTGATTGGGCTCTAAAAATCAATTTCAATTTTCAATTATTTGAGATATTTTTTAAATTAAATTTTTAATAAAATTTCTTCCGTTTTATTTTGTTATTTGTATTTTTTATATTTTTTTAACCATAATTATATATGTACATATGATTTTTTTTGTATTATGATAATAATATTATACTTATATCACTATATGTTGACCCCACTTTTTAATAAATTGTTTGGCTCTACCACTTAGGGTGTTTGCTTGGATTCCATTGTCATTGGATTTATAAATCCCAGAAATTCTCAAATCCCTTGTTTGTTTGTCTGGATTTCAAAAGTGTTTCACTTTCAAAATCCCACATATGAGGGATTTCATTTGTCAGCCAAAACGGCTGTAAAACCAACTCCAAGACTTGGAATCCTGCACATGGTCTATCATATGAAGGCTTCACAAGTCATCCGATAGGGTGAGAGGATCTCATCCTCACCACCTTGCTTCCTTTCATCCCTCACCATTCGAGACATCAGGCAAAAACTTCTTCTTCTTTCTCATCTCTCGCAATCCGACAAGTCCGGCCTTCCGTTAGATCCGACTTTGATCTATTATTGTGGGTCCCACACATTTTTTTAATTACTTTATTAATTGTACATGGATGGCAGTTACGGAATTTTATTTATTTATCTTTTATTTAGGTTTCAAAACCCTAGCCGCCGCCTTTTTGTTTCTCTCGTTATGGATCTTTTTTTGGATTAAGAAGAGGGAGAGATCTAGTTTTTTTTCCCCTCTTCTCCTCTTTTTCTTTTGATTTGGTGTGTGGTGCCGGCAGCGAGGAAGGGGATAGGTCTCTCCGTCAAGAGTTTTGTCTCTTACATTGTGAGGTTCCATCGAAGAAATATCGTAGGATTTTGGGGGTTTTTGAGCGATCGACATGTAAGTAAACCACATATAAATCTATATATATGTATATGCAAAATTCTGATTTTCGATAATAGTTAATTTGGATTTTATTTCTTAGAAAATAAAAACCATTCCTATTCACAGGTTTATGTTTTGATTTTTGTGGTTATGTTGACCATTATTTTTAGAATTTATTAATATTTATTAATTGTTTATTTTATTATTGATAGTTTGCCCATTGATAATTACTTTCAAATATATTAATGTTATTTAATTGATTTATGATATTTTTGTATAGTACGGTTTATATAAATGTTAACCTGACATTAGCTTTTCATTTGGTTATTTATTGTTTACTTTGTTTTATTTTATTATTTGTTTTACTTATCAAATTATTTAACAGAGGTTGTTACATATTGGCATTATCTTATTTGATATAATTGAAATTATTTTTGTCAAAAAAAAGGGATCACTGAATTTCAGTATTGTTGTGTTGACAATAATTTTGGACATACAGATATATTTTTGTATAGAAATTTGTAGTCCCCAATTAACTATGCAATAACCCTATCACTAGGGGTTAAACACTGACCGTGTCGACATGTACTTCTGACATAGAAACTATAGTTTCGCACCGTTCCGTCGATGAAAAATAAAGGCTTTTGATATTCTGGCTCGGGTCACGAGGGTAAACTTATGAGTTTTGAAATCTAACTCAGGTCACCGAGTTTAAATAAATGAGTTATGATGTTTTGTTTTGACATTAGTTGTTTGGGGGACTTATATGCTCGTTATTTTGGTAAATTAAATATGTTTTGATTTATTTCTGATTTTTGGGTTCATTTTGATATTTGTTTCGTTATGTTACATTTTGTATGTTTTTAAAGGTTATTGAACATTTTGTGATCTCGATATTTTTAGTGGTTACTTACTGGGCTCCCAAGCTCATAATCTTGTTATTGATTTTTTTCAGATCCGAGGTAAATAGTGCAACAGGCATCTAAGTGGGCTAGTGAGTTATTATGTTTCCGTTTCTAAAATTTGAGTTAATTGTTTAGTTGTGTGAGTATGAGATTTATGTATATGACACTAGTTTCTATTGGATGTTGAAATTTTAAACTTTGTGTTTCCCATTGTGTGATTAGATTCTGAGGCCTTGCACGCCTACTGGGTCTCGTCCTTGTGGGTGTGCGGCCGTTTGTCGGCGCACCGGGTCTGGTAAGTCGGGTTCGGGGCGTGACAATTGCCATCCCACAAATCCGGATCTCATCTCATGCCATTCGACAGATCCGGCCATTCAAAATATCTGACTCTCTTTTCTCATGTATGTTAAAAGCTTAGGGTTTTATACATCATTATACTTTCTCTGTGAAACTATGAAGAAACTAGCTAGTTATTATACCATGAATGTATCTTCATCTGTGCGATCATCGCCTATATAGAATGGCAATACGTTGTTGCAATTGGCAAATCCTATACATATATATATATCGATAAACAAATACACATCACATTAAAGATTCACTTGTGCAACGTTAATTAATTAATACATAGTCTAATAAACTAATCATGCAATGACTCTACTCACCTAAAGACTTTAGCAAGAACTCCAAGGCCTTCCCCTTGTCCCATTAATAGTAGGACAGATTTCCAACTCCTGTTGGTCAAGAAGCAGAGATCTTCACTCAAAAAACTCATATACAAGAAAGAGAAGAAAATTCATTGAAGACAAAGCTCCAGAGATGAGATTTTATTGTTTTGTAATTCTTTCTTGATATCCCATGGTTTTCTTTTATATATTATTTCATATCCTGGCTATGTTTTTGGTCATTTTTTTTCCTGATTCCTTCATTTCTTTTATGTTTTTCTATTTTCTATCAATTATTAATATATTATGTGTTTCATATAGTGTGACTATGGAAGCATTCAAGGTTGATAGTCTGTAGAAACTTTGTTCATCATTGGAGCCTATTCTTGGGAGACTTGTGAGCGTCTCCAACAATATTTTTTTGGTTAGATGCATGAAGAGTCAGTGAATCATGAATTACTTATTTCTTTTGAATTATGTCATTAGATTGCTTAAATTGTATTTATGTAGGATTACTTATTCTAGCAAATTATTGTTACATTTTGTGCCTATTCAAACTTTAATCAGCTTTTTCATCACCTTCTCTATTTTTCCCTGCTTTTTAATATCTATAGATAAGCTACAACACACTACACTCTTATGACTCTCCTGTTGAGATGATAATGCTATATGTTTTCATGTTAATTATTGTATATGTTTTTGTATTAATTGTTCAGGTCTATTGTGAAGTAATGTAGTTTTGAATTCCGATTTAAATTCTTGTTTTGTTTTTTTTTTTTTTAATTTTTCTTGCCAAAATTATTTATGGTGGTTGTCTTTGAGTTGTACTTTCAAATTTAGATTAGGACTTGTTGAAAGGGTACCCCTGCATGCTATCTTTAAAGTTAGGTTTAGGGTTGAAATGTGAGAACTTGCATATCCACTAATAACTGAATTCCTTTTCCCTTGATGATTATATGAAAAGGTGTAGTTCTAGTAAACACAATGTCTTATGTCTGATTTATATGTTGAAAGCTAATTAATCGCCTATCATTTTGTATTAGATAGATCATTTCGATGAAGATGATGAACTATACATCCTGCAAGTAACAATTTTAGCAGTGGCCTATATTGTGTTAATGATACATAACAAAGAGATGTAGAATTTGTAGAGAACCATCACATGAAAGGTTTAAAATAAGGGAAAAGTATTTGGGCTCGTTTAGATTGCGGAATAGGAATGAGAAGGGGGGGAGGGGTGGTGGGGGAGATGAGAAGAAGGGAGAAGTGTGAATGAGAATAGGAGGAAAAGGAGGATAATGATAAAGGTGTTTGGTTGGAGGATTGAGAGTTAAGGATAGAAAAAAGTAGGAGAGAGAAATATAGTATAATTACACCTATGCCCTTTTATACAAATAAGATGACATTTTACAAAACAATAGTTTATATTTAATAGTAAATAATTATTATAATTATCATTAAATATTTCTAATATATTTAACTATTTTAATTTATTGTTATTAAATATTTCATCTAATTAACATAACTTAAAATAAATTTGTTATTTTAAATAATAAATAATTAGCATGATTTATTATTATTAAGTATTTATAAAATATTTAATTATTTATTTTAATTAATTAAAATGAAATATTATAACTAATTAATACAATGTAACAAATGTTTGTTATATTAATTAAAAGATAAATAACGTGTTTTATTGTTATTTAGTATTTTTAATTTGTTATTTATTTCTTTTAATTGTAATTAACTATTTCAACTAATTAATGTAATTTAAAAATTATTTATTTATTAAATAAATAAATTAATTAATATAAATATATTATTATATAGGAAGGGTATAAAAGTCATTTCATTACTAAGGAATCCAAATCCCCCCAATTTTGGAAGAATTGGAAATGCCCCACATGTATGCATTTCATTCCCATGCCAACCCACTACTCACTCCTTTCCTTGTTGCCAAACATAGGTTTAAGCATCATTGGTGCATGCCATTCCACTCCCAAGGCATGAATCCATGAACCAAACGCCCATTTGTCTAAGTTGATTGATGGAGACGATGCCACTAGCATCAATATGGTCCGGTTGAAAAAATCTATTTTTTTTAATTTATGCAACATATTATGGGAAAAGGGCTTCTTAAAAATACAGTACATATGAGCGTGGAGGAGTAATTGTTAATGTTCGTGTACACCATAGGTCACAATCAATGCAATCGAGTTATTGCACATAATTTCCTGAGATTTGGTGAGACACTTAGTAGATACTTCAATCACGTGTTGTTTGCATTCAGAAAAACATCTAGCCACCTAGATGGAGGAGGATGATGAGATGATGAAAGTGGGCTTACTATAAAATATAATGATATAACTGTGCAAGATAAGATTGAGGACTTTGAGAGGTGATTTTTAGCTTCAACTTTAATAATACATGTATTGGTTAATTAGAGTTATGAATAAAACTGTTTAATTTGAAGGAAGTAGCTGTAATATAAAAAAGTTTTTATAAAAGTTATTTTTTGACGTTTGATTTACGGTAAAGTTACATTTTATATATATAAATAAATTTTATTGTAGATTAATTTTAAATTATTTCAATTTATATGGTATTTGATTGGAGGTTTAAATGATGTACTTATACTCACAACAGTTTGCTTTTACCTTCATTAACCAGTCTCATCCTGTTTTTGGTTGTTTGGGGAAGACATGCACCACCATCCATGGTGGCTCTCCAAATTAGATAAATATCAAATTTATCTTAAAAAAATAAATTTATTATATTTTTATTATAAATATTGATGATCTTGTAATTACTTACTACCAAGGCATGGGTTTTTAAGATAAACTCTAAAAAATTCTCAAAATAGATCGGTCAGATTAAAAAAATATATATATGACATAATTGTGAATTGTAATTTTTTTTAATAAATGTTTAATTTATTTATTTATTTATAATATGGACAAGTCATTTCACACATATTTTATTTATATCTCAATCATACATTGAAAGGGAGTCAAACTCTCAACTTTCTGCATAAAAATCAAATGTCTTAATCGTTTAACCATTAAAATGGTAGCTACAATATACAATATATTTTGTTTAATTACCGACAATCAAACAAACCCATAATAATATAAAAATTAGTTCATTATTATTTTTTTTTTCCAAATAGAGAGTTTTTTACAGGACAGTGCACAATGCCTCGTGATCCGGTTTGGCACAGACATTGCTTTGAGATTTGTGTTAACGAGATGATATAAAACAAACATCTCACCAGGTTTTTCGATTTCTCATTCTCGATCAGAAGGTCATCCTGAGGACGAGGAGGAGGAGGAGGAGGAAGGAGATGGGGCCTCAGAGCCAGAACACCTCTCTCCAACGCCTCCACCTCGTCGAGAAGGTGATCCACTTCTCCTTCTCTTCGACGCCATGGTTTTTTTTTTTCCTTCTCATTTGTGTGTTGATATCGCAGAGGATTGTGCGAGTGTTGGAGCTTGCTGGGCTGGTTATGGATGAGCTTGCGAACTCTACTGGGCCTCGATCCGACGCCCTCACTAGTCATTGCCGTGAATTTATGGAATCCATTAGGGTTAGTAGTGCTTCTTCATGAAAAAGTTCCCAAATTGCTTGACAAAAGATAGGGTTTTTAGGGTTTGGAAGCTTAATTTGATGTTATTCTTGTTGGTATTTGGAATTGAGATTATATGATTCTAGAAATGCTCCCCCCTTTTTTTTCTAAGTGGAATGCAAATAGTAATGAAACTATTTGTTTAAATTTTGTAGTTTAATCAAATAACAGCAATATTTGTGAAACAGGAATTTGGTAGGAAATGGCTTTTCATGTTGTTGTATGGTTAAGACCAGAAACCTGGAAGTTTACCTTTCCATACTTTTAGTAATATTACAGAAAGTTGAATTCTTGAGGAATTATCCTGAACAAATAGCAAGAGTTTCTCACAAGCGAGCTACAATCTACTAGGCATTTATTAAATTGTGCTAAACTTGGATTCCTCTCGCCTACCAGTAATACTGTGTGAAGCACCCTTTACATCGTCTATGGAGTATGACTTGAGATGAGAATATGAGAGGGTTTACTGAATAACCAAAATAACACTTATTTGAAAGGGCATGTGGGAACTTTGATTTTAAGAACTTAATTTTTAGGCATATATGTTGTACCTGTTTGAATGGAGCCGAAGCTACTACCATTCTAGGAAGTGTTGCGAGTGACAAAAGTTCTTTGTTTTGTGCATGAGCATAGCTTTTGGAGGGCTATGCATAGATCTTCTTTCTTAGATGTTGGTGGTTATGTTTGAATGCTGATTAAATTTGCAATCCTGGCTCTTACCTTAACAAATCTACATCTCTAAGTTATGTGTGGGTGGTTACTAATATATGACTCTTTTTGTTGCATTATGGTTGGCCTTGATACTTCCATGTTTGTTTTCTTGTCATAAATACTCTTTTTGAATTTAACACTCTTAGACATTATCTCCGTAATATTTCTGTCGATATAGGAAGATAATATTATTGCTGAAATTCCTTCTGCTTTTCTTTAAAATAGTATATAACTTTTATTCTTTGAGGGCAGGATATATATAAACTGGCCTAATATTTATGTTCTCCTAGGCATTTGAACAAATTTTATTTAGTGTATGTTAAAGCCCTTAAGGCCTAAATCTCACGCAGCATATTTTCTATAAGTTGATCTTGATTGTTTGGTTATGTTTTCATGAACTATGTTAATATTCTGATTGATCTAGAAGCTGAGATCAAATAGATGAGGGAATCCCTGGTTTTGATAAGATTCAAATTTATACTGTATCCACATAATACAATCTTCATTAGTTGCTCTGCTACTATTAAGTTTGGAAGCATGCTTAATTTTTGGAGCCATGCTTATCAATTCCTTGTTAAACAGTCTTCTAAGTATTTGGTTTTGGCAATCACTTGTTCAGATTTTAGAGCTTACGAAATTGTTGAAGATGTAGAGGTGAAGAATTGTCTCTGCAGGATCAATTTACAACTACACTTTAATATTGTACTTTTTCCTCCAAGATCAAGTGAAGATTATTGGGTATGCTTTGTTAGAATATTACACTTTGTGTCTTGAGCAAATTATCCTCCATGATTCTGTTTTAGACATGCAGCATGGTCTTCCTAAATCTTGCATACATATAGAAGAGATAACGTCCCACTTCTAATGATGCCAAAGTAATTATTGTATGTTCACTAATACCCAAAAATAATGAGCGGTGATCTCTCCTTAATAAATCATTAACTCAAGTTTATGTGGCTTTTATTTTTCTTTTAGATCATTTTGAGAAGCTTTTTTCTTTGCCCTAATATGCTAAAAGTTCGATACACAGTATTGTCTGTTGAATAGTGATTGTTGATTTTTTACTTAATAGCTAATTAAACATGTAATGAAATTTAAACTCTCACTGTGAATCTCTGTGTTGATAGGATATACAAGTGACATTGCGCGATGAGATTAAAAGTGCTTGTGATTATCGCCCATTTGAGAAGTGTGATTATAATGCCAGAATTTCTAATGAAATTTGCTGCAAGAAACTGGAATATGTCATTGAGAAGTTGGATGATATGAAACAAAGCATCGAACAATGTAAAGATGGAAATTGAGATGCTTCTTTTGGCCTGTAGGTATGTGATTACAGTAACATTATTTCCTTTGCATACATTGATAGCATTCCCTTCTTTTGTATCCCTGTGTTCTCCTTAGATAAACCCTTTTCATGTTGTTGTTTGTTGTTTGTTGTTGTTGTTAATAAACTAATTTAACCATTATTCCTTTGAATTATTAATTTTACATAAGTTTCAAAACAACCCAGATCTTGCCTTTGAAGAGGTATCAAAATGCTGAGTCAAAATGTAGAAGAAAGAAATAAATGTCTGATTAAAGAGCTTGCCTTGTTTGATGAGATGATGACGAAATTTAGCAAGCTCTTACAACTGTTTAGTTCATGCATCATAGAAAATATTTCTTTTTGATGTACAATTGTTTACTTGACATGACACTTTGTGACCATGAAAACGTGGTTTGGAATTTAACACATTCTCCCATGTATGATTGTTTTCTTTGGTCCAGTTATTTCTTGCAGCCCATCCTGTCGATGGCCAAGCTTGCGATCTTCCTGTACTCCTGGTTCTAGTCATCCTAACCGTTACGCTTTAGGATCCTTACCAGAGAACTGAAGATTGGATGACTGTAATTCTCAAATCCAGTTATTTCTTCTCAGACCGTAAGGAAAGATCTCATGAATAATTGTTGATCATTTTACTGTCTGGAGGATTTGATCAATTGTTCTTTAGAACTTAGGGTTCAAAAGTCAGTTCATGTGGTGCATTTCATTTATCCTGTGTGTGGTGTATTATAGGAGTGATGTCCTGTTGTATCAAATGAAAAACAAAATTTAGGTTTTTATTAATTTTACAACATTTTGCATGAAAAGAAACATTGTTGGAGGTTGACAAGCTTGTGTTTTGTGCTTGTTTATCTTGCATTTCATCTCCCAATTGTTTCAGTCTGGCTTGTTCAGTTGATATTGTTGCTCTTATATTTTGTTTATGGAGATGACTTTTGTTGACTTATTTTGCATTTTTGCTTGTGTACCCCTATAAAAATGGAAAATTGGTGATATACCCTTATAATAGCTGTATTTGGTTTTGTATCCCCATAAATTCCATTTATTTATTTTTTGCTGATGATTTCCCTGTATTAATCTGCCCATTTGATATCATCAAATGGATGGGGAGGAATATTAGGACTAAAATGTGGTTGTTGATATTCTCTTGTATTTGTTTTTATTTCTTGTACTTTTATTGTTGATGTATTCTTTGACTAGCAAGTGGATGGACAGAAATACAGGGAAACAAGTCAACAACTAGTATGAGTTTGAAGTATTCTTGTAGCCCTTTTGTTTGTTTGTTTGTTTGTTTGTTTTTGTTGATTGAACTTATTTGAAATAAAAAAAATATATCATTATGGCTGGGATCATATACCCTTTGAAAATTTGGAGTATATTTGTGGGGTACCATTAGATTCTTAACCTGGTTGAGACTTTTAAAAAAATTAGTTTCTGTAAACCAAAAACAATTTTCACAGGGTTGTATTTGTAAATAACCACCTCCGTATAGGGGGGTGTGTGTGTGTGTGTGTCTATAATGTAAGCAAGCTTCTCTTTTATTTTATATTTATCATGGGTTATTGAGTAGTGAATTTGGCGCCAATGTTAAATAAATCTAACCAATGGTTATCCCTCAGAAAATTATATGTTGAAAAACTATTTGGCATATAAAATTATGTTTCTTAAACTTAAAAATTAAAATTTAAAATTTTTAATTTGTAAGTACAACTCATATATATATATATATATAAATAAGATAATAAAATTTTGTGAAGTTATGGCCTATAATGATTGTTTGTTTTAATCTAAAAAAAAATTTGAAACCATTTGATTTTGATTGTTGAACACAGAGATAAAATTAAATAAATAAATAAATAAATAAATTTACATAACCCAAAAAATATATATTTTTAATTTTATAATAGAATCAACAAAGCAGCCCAAATCCCAGGTCACCAATGGCTTCAATTTACCCAAAATTTCCCCATATTTTAATTTTCAAAAATTCAAAAAAAAATTCTCATTCTTAATTTTTCCCCTGCCCTTACATAATTTCCCCCATTAAAAAAATTAAAATTAAAATTAAAATTAAAAATAAAGCTCCATCTTTATTTATTCCCCCAATTTAATCCTGACCGTCCATTTCCCTTCCATCCATTTATATATATATATATAATCCCCAGTTACGGATAAGGCTGAGTTCCAGTAAGTCCACTTCCAAGCTTCTCCGATGGCCACCACTTCATGCCATCTCCTGCACCTCCACTTCCCAAAGTTCCCATCTTTCTCTCCCTTTCACCCCCCTTCCTCCCTCTCCGTCCCTCCCCGCCGCTCCCTCCGCCTCTCCGCCTCCTTTTCCGGCCCCATTTCGCCGGAGCCCGACGCCGTCACTCACCCGGCCCTTTCCAATGCCAACGTGCTCTTCTTCCGGTCTGGGTATAACGTCCAGATCGTCGTCGATGAGAATGAGTCGGAGGAGGCGCTTCTGAGGAGGTTCCGGAGAGAGGTTTCCAAGGCCGGGATCATTCAGGAGTGCAAGCGACGCAGGTTCTATGAGAACCCTCAAGAGGAAAGAAGCGCAAGGCCCGCGAGGCCAGCCGCCGCAACCGCAGGAGGTGATTTCTTAATCTTTTCTCGACTTGCTTCACTTTGTTTTGCTGCAAAGTTGATGAATTTTGTGAATTTTAGTTTGTGGTTGAATTAGGGTTTTCTGTGCACAGTGTGATTTGGGTGATTCAATGCTTTGTAATTAGGGTTTTTTTTTTTATAGTTTAGGATGTTAATTGATTGAGTACTAACTGCTTTGTTACTTCAAGAAGTAGATTTTTAGGCTATTGTGTGAATTATCAAAGTCACCTTTGTTTTTCTTAACCATTTTCTTTGAAATTTCCACAATTTAATGATAGGATTTCTGGAATTTCTTTGTGTGGGTGAAGTAAATGAGTTCCATTTTTCATATTTCTTTGTTGGTTTTTTCTTTTTGATTTGAACAAGATGAGAATAAATTGAATGTGGATTAATCTCCTAAACTTCTAAAAATATATGTTATGTTCTAAATGAAATAGGTCTCATATTTAAAAAATCATGGTGTTGATTTGTGTTGGTTTGGGATGCTCTGAATGAAAAAAAATGTGGAATGAATTGGTTGTGCTATGCTTATTGCTAGATCCTTTTAGTTATCGATGCATAGAGAATCTTTTCGACAATTAATATGTGAAAATATTTGAGATAAGACAACTAATAGATTGCGTCAAAAAATGATTGTATATATGGTAACCTTTTTCTCGTAACTTCTAAATATGGTTTCATGATTACATGTGTTTGTATTGTTTTGAGCTTTTGGTTCCCATTTCATTTGTAAACTTAAACTGCATAATCAAAAAGCTCTTTAGTTTTGTGGTTTACTTGTGTCATATTTTATTTTGAACATTAGCTTCCCAAACTCATTTAGACTTAATTCTGCATGTTTCATTTAACATGTTAGATGAAATTGATAGTTTTTATTATGTGCATTGAGTACAAACAAAATCTACCAAGACAGAATGTTGAGTATTTATGTGAGCTAACTGCTTTTTGTATTTAGTGTTTCAGTGGGTTAGCCTTGTAATTTGAGGATTTTTAACTTAAAACGCCATGCTCGTTTTATGGACTGGTATCTAAATTCCTGTTATCATTGCATCAAATTTTCTCAACCACTGTTATATTCATTTGAACATGTGTTCAAGTCACTTAATACTAATCTACAGATAGTGAAGCAGGTGGTTTATTGGCTGAACTTTTATTAGGGTTGAAGGCTTGAAGCCACTGCTGGTCACTATAGTGCACCTGATCGATCATTTTGGTCCTCTAACTAAATTCTTATTATTCAATTTGCTTCATTTGATAGCGTATGTCATGGCAACGAAGTATCCTTTAAAAAGTTTTATTTTAAAAGCTGTAAATGTTTGATGAGATGCTCAATTAAATAACTATTTTTTTAATTGTTAACACTGATACATTATTTTTTTAAAATGATAATTATTGTTTAGTGGCATGTGACATGCCACATTAGCTGTCATGTCAACAACCAACCGGATTCCTGCCACATTGCTGACTTAATCCAACAGATGGACTAAATTGAACAATTCATATGCACTTTTGATGATCGAAAATTATAAAAAAAAAAAATTAAGGTGGCCAAATTAAACAATTGTTATGACCACTTGAGGGACTTAATTTAACCCTTTTAGTATCCTCTGCCATTTGTCCTAAACTATATGGCTTTTATAGCGGAACTTTGCTGCCCTATCATTTATTGGATGCTAATAGTGCTATTGCAAGTCTGCCTTGCTTTTGTTTCTGTATAATCTTTCAAAGATTTTTTGCGTCAGAGCAAGGCACATCAAATATGATCATGAGATGGTTTAGAGCCATGTATGAAAACGTACGTGCTTGTTGACGAAACAATTGATTGTGTGCTGCTAAAGCAACATTCTCCCTGATTTTTCTGGACATTTATAATAATAACTATGGAGACTCAGTAGAATTTGATTAAGAGATCTATAATGGCTAACAGAGATAAAATGAAGGTGAGCATGATACAACACTTCTTAAGAGGGGTCCTTGAGGTGACTCTACCTGTGAAATTTTCTAATTGTATTTGATATGTACATTTCCAAAGGTTCTTGTTTTGTCTTTCTCTTGTTTTGGTTATCACAACTGTTTGAAAGGGAATTTTGAATATATGATATTCTCAAACATGATCATCATCATAATTGAGTATGTAAACACTTTGACTGAACTAATATCCCTCATGTGTTCCTAAAATGTCTCCTTTTTGCATGGTGTCAATAGACTATAACTGAACTGTTTTTGTTAGTCTCCTAATAAAAGCACTCATCTGGTCAATTTTTAATGTGCCAAATGCATATGAGCAAACAAGAAAAGCTGTTTCTTGGGCCAAGTTATGTGCAGACATCTTATGACTTTTCAATTTTAAAGTTGCTTATGACTATGATATTCATCTAAAAATTTATGTGGATTTTGACAATGGTATAAGTATAAAGCTCAGAATTCTACAAGATGCAAATTGTGCTACAACGATTAGCTTTTCTGTGGACTTTGAAAGACAGATCATTAGCTGATGCCAAAACAGTTCTCAAACTGAGTGAAAATACACCATTAATGCAACAGTAGAGTAGATATCTGTTATGCTTGTCTGATAGATGTATCGTATGTGTACATTGCACTTGATGTTATTTGCTTGTTGATAACTTGATATTATATTTATGACTCTATGCACATTCTTTCCATTCAGTATCATCTCTATATTAAACCATCTTGCCGATTTGATTAAAAGAAATTCTATTGTTAACATTTGTACAAACCCTCGGTTAACAACTCCTACCTAATTTCCATAGTAATGAACAGTTGTTAACTAACCATATGATCTAATTCTATTAATTGCAGAAGGTCAGGCCCAAGATTCCAGTCTTCTTCACAATCACAATCAGATGAAGCTGCAACAAAAAAGGAAGATGATTTAGATGACAACTGGGATCTTCCCGTGGGCGATCTTCCTTACTAAAAATTCACAAGCTTATTCTACTTAGCCTACGTCGTCATTTTACGGACAACTGGGGCAAGCGCAGATGTACAGAGCACAGCATTGTCATCTGAACAATCCCTCCTCTCCTCTCCATTAAAATGGATGAGCTTTTTCTTCGACATTTTTCCTTTTGAAGCCAGGCTTTTATTATGCATGCACTTGACTATTGGTTTTCTTCAATGTAAATTGAGTACATTCCTATTGAAGTTAATGAAGTACATTTCATATTACTTGGTGCTACTAGGTTTGTTAATCTTGTTATTATTATATTAATGTTATTATTATTATTATGAAATTTTTTATCCTTTTTTTAGATAATGACTTTTTCATTTTGAAACCAGGTCATAGTGAACACAGGCCAACCATTTTCCAACAAAAGCTGAATGAAGTCTCAACCACAAGAACACATCTTAAAAAGGTCCTTTTTGTTATAACATACCTTCAAACTCTCCCTCCCTTTTTTCCAACCACCAAACTACCTTCCCTTCCACCACAATCCATGGCCTCCGGCCGCGCTCTTCTCCTCGTCGCCTTGTTAGCCATCGTCCTTCTCACGAGCAAGGTCAGCTCTGACACCCCTGCTCCCACAGCCGGTGGCGATGCTCAACAGGACACTGACCCGGCCATCCCTGTCGCTGCTGATAAACCAGGGGAACGCCGAAGATGCTCATGACACCGAGGACCAGTATGATAATATGGACCACGACGATAGCCCTGAGGATGGCGATGATGTTGCCTTCGAGCGATCTTTTATCGTTCTTGGTCACTGATAAAGAAAATGCAAGAACATCTTCTTGATAATGATGTTCGCTTCTGTTCCTTATTGTTGTTCTTTGTTTGATCTTGAGATGCAATTGTTATATGTACAAATTAAGCTAAGGAGTTATTGTTATGCTTGCTATTCATGTATGTCTATAGTTCTAGTTCTATAACTATCTTTTGCTTGGAAAACCTAAGTACTTGAATAAAGTTTGAATCTTTAAGAATTAATGCTTGCTTTAACTAAAAATAAAAACATTTTTTTTTGTGGCAAACAAATCTCTAATTATCCGAAAGACCCTTTTTAATAAAAATCTATACTTGTAAAAAAATCTAATCTTTTTAAACTAAAGGATCAACTAAAATGCCTCTAAATCTAAGTTAAAAAAAGAATTTATGCTAAATAATTTCCATTAGCTAACATATAATCAATTAATAGATGCAGCTATCAAACATAAATAGACAACATAGATGCACAAACTAATTAATAAATAAGTTAAACATGATGAAATATTGATAATCAAGAGGCATAATAAATGAAAGATGTTATGGATTAAAAGTAGGCATATTATAAGAACAAGCATAACTTATAAGAACATGCAAGATATATATATATAATAATTCCAAAATGAAAGTAGATGAATAAGAGAACATACCATTAAAAAGGAAGAAGTGATATTGGCGCGGCTCAATCTGAGATAGATTTACAATAAATTTGGTAAACCAAATCATTAGATTGAACCTCACCAATATCACTTATTCTTCATAAAACATCTTGCAAAACTTCCTATATATTTAACAACAACAACAATAATAATAATCCATGCATGCTCATTAATCAAGAGTTTGGAAGAGAAACATATATATAGATGACCATGCTAATATTATAATATATATATATATATATATATATATATATATATATATATATATATATATTCTCTAATGAATTTATCAAAGTGAAAGAAGAAGAAGAAGAAGAAGAAGAAGAAGAAGAAGAAGATAGAAATGAATGGAATGTGGTTAATTTGGTGGGGGACAAATGTATCTTGAAGCTTGGCCTACATGTGACCTCTTTGGCTTAACAAGAGCTGAAAGCTAGCTTTCATTTCATCTCCCTACTTTGACAACAAAGTCACTGCATACATGATAACTAACATTAAGAAGGAGGTCATGCATATATATACATATACATATACATATATATATATATATATATATAATGAAAGTGTTGAAGAAGAAGGTGAGTGGAATGATGGAAAGGGAAATAAAGTTTATAAGTTGGTGTGTCATGCTTGGCTTGTTGTAGTCTCCAAAAAACCTATTACTAATGAATGAAGAAGAGAACACACTCTTTCTCATGCGCATCACGCATGCACTTGCATTAATATATATTCTCCACTTATATATATATATATATATATATATGATAGACAACAAACAAACCATTTCTTTTGCATGTACTCTTTTGTTGCATCATCCATGTTACTTCCATTAATTAATCTTGTTCTACAGTATCTATCTTTTCTATCAAACCAATGAAGAAGATATCACTAATTATATATCTATCTATACATACATACATACATACATACATACACATATATACATACATACATATATATATATATAGGATTAATGGAAGGGAGGCAAGAAAGAGAGAGGTTGAGAATTAAGGAAACATGCATCAACGGAGACAATGGCGATGTAGTGAAGATATGATAGCATAAATGGGGGACAAATTAGTCTTTTCTTGTACCCGTGGGCCTTTTATCCCTAATTTTACCCTTCCTTTCTTTACTACTTGGATTGGTAGTAGGGAACCCTTTTCAAAGACCTTTTTGGAATAATATGTTATTTTAATGTTTATAAGCTTGAAAATGTTTGATTTAAAAAAAAAAATAATGAGACATGTCTTGAAGAAGTTAGTGTGTTTGCAAAATGATGGAAAAGACTCGGTCAGACATACAAGCTTGTAAAAGGTGTCATTATTTATTTATATTTTAATGGTCAAAATAAGTAAATAACTATTTATATACGAAATATTTTTAATGGTCAAAATTTTTCTATCATAAAAATTATAACTATCTTTATACTCTATGATTCATTTTTATTAGTTTAAACGCATTTATTAAAAAACAACTAATAATTATATAAAAAATATAAACAAATTAATTATTTTGTTTATCTCCTAAAATCAATGTACTGGGAAAAAAAATAGTTGGCATTCAATAACTAAGGTTTTTTTTTTCGAACCTGACCTTCTAATTGGGAGGAAAATAAACGACTATTCTTTCTATATATGATGGTGGTGAGGCATGCGTAAATAAAAAACAATAATAGGTAAAAAAAACATATAAATAAATAATAAATATCAATTTTTAAAAAAATTATATATAGATAATTGCATGTTTTTGCAGAATTATACAACCAAAAAATAATAATAAAATAAAAATAAAAATAAAAAGTAGTGGTGGACAAAGAGACATCCATGTCCAATTATCACCAACATGCTCTTTGAGTTTCATTCATCACTTCTAATGTTCCCCTTCACGCTCCCTTTCTATGGAATATTATTTTATTATCTTTTATTTCATAGGATCATGTTTATTATAATTTTTAATTAAAACTTTTATATTATATATATATATATCCTTCCTTAAAATTCACAAAAAAAAACTAATTTTAAGAATATTTTAACTTTTTTAATAGTTTTTTAAAAAGTATTTAGAAATTTAGAATAATTGTGATTTATGTAATTAATACAAAATAAAGAGTATTTTCATTATTTTTCATGGTAGCATGAAGATTAACAATAAATAAATAAATTAAATATAAATATAAATTAAATGTTAATAAGATATGTGTTCAAGAATAAAAATTAAACATGAGTGTTATATATATATATATATATATAAGTACTTATATTATAATTATATAACATGGAAAGCACTCTCAAGTGGTTTGTTTACCTTTCTCCTCATACTATGAAGAAATAATGATCTTAAATCAAGCACTTTCTCTTCTCACAAATGATCTCATGTCATTGCTATTAAGGCCATGCTTGTTTACTTTTAATTGAATGCAAGTGGAGTCCCACCTTTTTGTAATTATTATCTATATATTTACTTTTATATTAAATAAAATTAATATATTGGATTGGTAATAGTCAAATTAATTACTTTCTCCAGTTTTTACTATCTCACATAGATTAAAAAAATGATTAAAATTAGTTGATAATCTAAATTTTATAAAAAATTATATTAACTTTTCCAAAATTATTGTTATTTAAAATATGATTTAATAAAATGTGTAGTTGAATGTGATTTATTGGAAGTTGTAGGAGTACGTATATTTAATATAAATTGTAAATTTTGAAAAATAATATTTAATGTTTTATAAATTTTCTAAATAGATAAGTAAAAAGGGGGGAAAAACTTGGACAAGTAAAAAACATTAGAGGGATTATTATTTTATATATCATCTTAATTTTTTCATAAAACGACATAGAAATGAAAATTTTATGTAGATGGTCCTAAACAGTTGAGACTAAACGACATGCTATCATTATATAGTAACAGTTGAGACTAACAGCATGTTTATCATTATATAGGTCATTCTGGTATTTTAAAATAATATTTATGCAACAAGCTATATATATATAAAATTATAAAATATGTAATGATAGAAAGAAGTGTGAGATATTAGTTTTTTTTTCCTAAATTAAAAGAATTATATTTTATTTATTGATAGCGGAAATTAATTTCAGCATTCCTACAAACCAACGAGATACACATCTCATTCTTCATGCACTAAACAACCATGGATTGGAATAATAATAATAATAATAATAATAATAATAATAATAATAATAATAATAATAATAAACAAATATAAAATGATTTCTTCATTCAAAATGAAACAATTCAAGGGTGTTTTCTGTACATGATCAACCTACGAAATGCTAAGTAAATCTGAAGGGATAAAACCCAAACCTGATGCAATTCATACAATGCCGTATCTTTAACTAACATAAGAGAATTCCAAACTTCATGAAGATCATTATGTTCGGTCAACCAAAATGCAATAATAGCAACATAGCCATAAATCTTCGAAGAAAATTGTTGAATTTATCCATGGGCATGCATGAACCTGGCTCTTTGTTTTTGTTTTTGTTTTTTTTTTCTATAAAAGATCTCTTACTTAAGACTGTGTCATCTCTTCAGTGTTTGATTCAATCCTCCAAATCATCGTCTGAATTTAAGAACGGAGTGTTGTGTATGGATCTTGTTTTTCTGTAATTCTGCTGTAAACCAGCACAAGAAAGCCATCTCCGTATCCAATCAGCCAATCTGAACTCTGAACGGCCGATCAGGTTTACCTCATCGATGTCGATATTGGAGTTTTCATCTTCATATTGGCCGGGACTTGTATTCTCTTCCCTCTCATCCTTGTGATTCTCAACTTCTACCTCAGGTACTGTTAGTAAGCTTAACAAAAACAAGTAACAAAAACAAAAAAATGTTATTCTGGCTGAAATATGTAATTGAGGATCAATACAAGCAAAAAGATAATTGAAACAGGGAAAAGTTTCGATAACAAGCAGATAAGATAAATGAGAGCCATACAAGTGCTGCCGTGGAACTTTTTCACGTCTTCTTGGGCGATTCTGGACAACATTTATGTCACCTGAGTGATGTCTCATGAAACGAAGCTGCGCATAGATGGAAATTACAAGCTGAAGATACTTTCGAGTCTAAAAATGTGTACTTTCTTGGAGAAAGAAATAAAGCAGTAATGTATGGACTACTAAGAAGGTGAAAAACCAAACCAAGCCAAGCAATGATAGTCTAAAAAAATTATCAGCAGATACACAAACAAGAAAAAAAAGGAAACTTGTTCACAAGTCAACAGAAGGTAAACTCATAGTTTAAAAAGTTTAACAGAGGCATCAAGCCAAGCACCCAAAAGTTAATAGAATGTCCAACCAACAATTAACTTACATAAACAAGCTATTGGACATGCACTCTTAATTTAGCACTTAACAGAATTCTAAACAAGTTAAAAACTTGCCTATCTTGGACTCCAACATTGCAACATCTAGTTTTCAGATCTGACATTTATTACTTTTTAAAAAAAATGTGGTTATAACATAGTTAAAAATGGCATAGATTTCTATAACTATGCATTCAGTAAGCAATCTCCTTAAAATAACCTGATCCACATTAAGCAATGGTCTATATTAAAACTACTTAGCTATGTTTGGATGTGGGGTTACCCCAAGATTTTGACCAAATCCAAAGGTAAACCTCAAGAACCTCTTTTTACAAGATTTGATTTATATATATATATATATATATATATATATAAAATTAAATTTTGAGATTGCTAACGTAAGGGGAAAAAACTTTCAGTGATTAAGAAATTAAATTTTTATTGTCAAAATATTTATTTAGATTAGTATTAATAAGTCGAAGACTTCCAAACCGTAACGCCACTACCCAAACCCTCAATTAAACCAATACAAGATTTAAACCATTGGAAAAGGTGTAAGAAGAAACAACAATAAAAGGTTCCAGGCAAGGTTTGTTTGAGACAACTAGGAGTCTTCAGAACTCCTTAATTTTGAGATTTGTGAAATTGAGCATTTTCTCTCTCATTAGGAGTTTTAGTTGTCACTTTTTTTACTCTTGGCATTGATCATGTATGTGCTTCACATTTGTTGTTTGAAACAATGATGGAATAGTTGTTTTACTGAAACTATGTTCTGATCTTGGTCAATTATATTTGGCAAGGTCCATGCAGATATTTTAGTAAATAACTGGACTAAATTCACCGTTATCAAAAGGAACAATACAATTACTTCTTATAGTATTGCATAAATATTTTCCATCCATAACTAGAGATCTTTGCAAATAAGATCCATCCATTCTCATATCTATTGTATGTGTAGGCAATTTGAATTCAGATCCAAATTTAAGCCACTTATCATATATCAGTTTCTGCAACATGTCTCTTTATAACCAACAAGTATAATTGACTAGCATGGTCTGTTTCTTTAGCTTTATGTTTAGGAATTAACAGGTTGTTGGAAGGTTTGATTCTTTGAACAAAGAAAATTTCAAGTTACCAAAGATATACCATTGCCCCAAATTTGAAAAATAGAACCTAAAATATCTTAAGAAAATAGTTAAAAACGATACAGACATAAAAGTGAATTTATCATATTCACATGAACAACTAACAATGCCCATGTGAAATCAATAACCTTGTGATGAGGCATTTCCAATCATTAATTATAATCACTTTCTAACTTCATGGGCAAATATGGTTTGCAAATAAGAATTAACATAAGTCAAAATAAATACTAATGGAAACCTCAATTGTTTTCCCGAAAACATAAACCTTCAAGAATTCAAATGGGCATGGTCCAAAGCAAGAAACAAGCTTTTATCCAGGAAAAATTGACCATAGTTTGACATCATATTCCTGAAACCTAATGTCAAACAAATAGAATAAACCATCATGCAATCTAACAATTTCACCTAGACATCAGCAAACATCATAGAAGCAATGGCAAACAAATAGTGATAAACCATCATGCAATCTTACAATTTTCACCTAGACATCGGCAAACATCATAGCAGCAATGTCAAACAAATAGAGATAAACCATCATGCAATCTTACAATTTCACCTAGACATCGGCAAACATCATAGCAGCAATGTCAAACAAATAGAGATAAACCATCATGTAATCTTAGTTTTCAGCTAGACATCGGCAAACATCATAGCAACCTCAATGTACAACAAACCAAACCCTAAAACAATGAACAAACAAAGTAAAGGGGCAAACCTGATCACCGTCTTTGATTCCAAAGTTCCGGAGAATAGCCTTGTCATCAATCAGCTTCTGATCACCATAACACAAGCAGAAGAGACCCCATACATGAGGCCTGACAAACCAAACCAGAAACCATCCACATTATTAATAATCCCAACATCATCCAAGAACAAGCATTAACAAGTGATACACAAATTAGGGCAAAATTTTCCTATAAAAAAGACGCACATTCTCAACATTGAACAGCAACAATGAAGAGGAAAAGAACAAACCAAGAGATAACAACTCCACCCTCCTCGGCTGGCCGATCGAACACATCCTCCACGGCGATCTTCAGCTCCCAAACCGCAGCCGATCTTTCGATCCGCACATCTGCAAGTACAATCAAAACCACCCAAATTCAAAATCAAGAACGCAAGAAACTGAAAAAACAAGCAATACCAAAGGAGGTGTCATCCAGCTTGAGGATAGTGAGGCGGATGAGCGGCTCAGGGAGGAGGTGATAGGAGAAGCTCCTTCGCCGGCTAGAAGGAATCCCCAATGCCAACCTCGCCGGCGCTATGCTCGTCATCGGAGGAGACCAGAGATGACGCCGACGAGGATGGCGATACGAAGGAGGAAGAGGAGGTAGCGGAGGAGGAGGAGGAGGAGGAGGAGGAGCGGAGAGGCTCCCAGGCGAGCATTGAGGAGCACGGAATGGAAAGGAGGGTTGAAGGATTGGAAATATAGAGAAGAGAATGAGAATGAGAAGGCTTTGGAGGGAGGAGGGATTCTTGGTTTGGGAGAAGGGAAAGGAATGAGAGCGAAGAGAGAAAACCTGGGATTTGGTGTTGCCCGTTGGGAAAAGGGCCCGGGAATCCGGGAAGCGCGGTTACGCTCGCGCCCTCGACCACGAGCGCGCTCACACGCGCGCGTTGCCAAACGTGCTAAACAAAACGTCGAACACCTTGTGCGCATGCATGCATACGCGCGCGTTGTCGAACGTGCTAAACAAAACGTCGAACACCTTGTGCGCGCTCACACGCGCCCGTTGCCAAACGTGCTAAACAAAACGTCGAACACCTGGTGGGCAAGTGAAATATAAATTTAAGTGATTTTTATTTTAATTATATATTTATTTTGTATTTTTATAATTTTTTTTATTGTTTACTAATTTTAAAGCTGATTTTTGTGCTTTTTCGTCTTCATAAAAATGGATTCAATGTTTATTCTTTGAGTGTTTATGGTTTTGGAAACGACAAAGATCTTAAATGGTTTATAAAACAAATTAAATGAAAGACTCGGTTTTTATTGTCTGAATTTCGACTGAAATATAATAAAGAATGATTTTGATTGTTTTTAAAGAATTGCTATTTTTATTTTATTTTTTCCATCTCACTTATCATTGGTTGATTTTTTTTATTTTTATATTTTTTTGCTTTTCATTGAAATTTTTGTAAGCCTCTTATTTTTAAACAAAGTTATAGTACTTTTCCAATTAAAAAAAAAAATTAAAGCCGAGCTAATCTTAGTATTTTGTAAGAACTCATTTTAAAATTTACTATTTATTTTTACGTATATAAATCTTCCTTCTAATATAAAAGTACTGTTGCTAACATAAGAAGAAAAATTAAAAATATAGAAATATGTTTTTTCCTTTTGTTTATATTATTAAAATTACGACAAAAATTATTTGAGAATTTTGCACTTTTAAACTTTGAAAACTTAATATGTTTGATGAAAATGGCGAAAATTATTTATTAATGGTTGTGTTAAAAAAATGGTACAATAATAACATTTAGTTAACGAAAACACAAATTAGTTAACTCATAAATATACAAATAGTGTGGAATAATAGATTAATGATTTATATCAAATTTTTATTGTCACATAGCATGTATTAGAGTTTAGTATAATATAAAGATGCATCACTAAGATATTTCTTTTATATGGTCACTCACTGTTGCAATAATTGAATCGAATAATAAGATTTTACTCCCATACATAAAATTAAGAATTCAATTCTCTCTTAAAACGTGATTAATACAGTGTACACTATGGTTTGTTCATCTTGTCAAAATATATATATATATATATATTCCGAACAAATTCGGGCACAGAGATAATTGCTGAAATATTTGGTTGGACCAGGTTGTGAGATAACCTGAGATATCCCTGCTTTTGTGCCGGTTTGAACAAAGATAACCTCAACATATTATTTAGAGAGAGATAAAGAGATTCTATTTGCTTGCATGGAGGAAAATGGAAAAGTTGAAACAAACATATACAACAAGAAATGTACTCATATGATGGGAAAAAGAAAAAAAGAAAAAAACAAAATGAAATTGAAGTTTGGTATTTCTTCATCAAACTCAATGTATACTTAATTTCCAATCTAACCAACTAAAGCCAAGAAAAAAAAAACAAAGATTCTAAAGCAAAACCAAAAACAAATAAAAAAGAATAATTAAAACAAAAGAGAAGAACAAAAACCACTCAGTGACCAGCTCCTCTCCTGCTTGGCCCAGAATAAGCCTTGGAAATCTTGAAACCATGAAAAAATGAAGATGATGATGATGATGATGAACCAGTTTGATGTTCATGTAGTGGTCTTGATCCCTCAACAACAACACACAAAGTTGGCAAACAAACTAAGAAGATGAAGAACAACAGCATCACTGCATTCATTATCAAATAACACTTCTTGGGACTCATGATCACACTTTCTCTATTATTTCAGAGACTTTGAATTAATGCTTCACAAATGGACTCTTATTTATGGTTCATAAGATTAATTAGACATATATATATATATATATATATATATATATAGAAAGAGAAAGAGAGAAAGAGAGGAGAGTTGAATAAGAAAGAAAGCGTGAGGCGCACGGGTTTGAAAAGTGGCAACACATGGATTGCTTTTTTTTTCTTTGATCTCTTTGTTTTTCTTAGTATTATTAACCTACCATTTTGCATGCTTTGAATTTTTTTCATTTTATATCCACACTTATATATATGGTTTTAGTTTATGAGCAAGTAAAACATTATCGGCTAATGGTTTCTCGGTCTACTGGCACTTGATACTGAGTTATCTGTGTAGAATATTATTATGTTTTTATTAAAGAGGCAACGTCAAACCTCAGCCTTACGCAAAGTGAGGGTACGAGTGTGTATAGATGTGTTATTATCTCTAATGTATGGACATGTCTTTTATCTAACTTTGTCCATGATTTATAAACAAAATAAATACATGAAAAATAAGAAAATTAAATCATCACCAACCTTTTACCAATGTGTTTGGTGAGAAAAGTTTTTGTGTTTCTGTTTTGATTTAAAATTTTAAAATATGTAAATAAGAAAATTATACATTATAGAACATTGTCAATAAGCTTTTTAGTCTCCATATTTGATTTTTTTTAAAATGTTCATTTTAATTTCATCCTTTTAGATAATTAATGAAATATTTCATGGAAACATTGATTAAAATACAAGTCTATGGTCAAAATACATAGAGGTAAATGAGTATATTTAAAACTTTTTATTAAAAATACAAAAAGTAAAGAGTTGTTACAAGTCACATACAATCATACCATATATATTAAAAAGATGAAAATTTCCAAGCTTTTGACTTAAAGATGATGTGAAAATGTGATCCATTGTCAACCCAAACTCCATATGCATATAAGAAATTAAGGAAATTATTAAAAAAAATAAAAATAAAAAAAGTCTCTTCATGTTCATCATCTTTACTGTCTTCATCTTTACAAAAGAATCAATGAGTCAATGAAAGCCAATTTATATGGAAATTGTTGAGAAGATTTCAATACTATCAAGGGTGGCATGAGACAAAATAGTCAAACTAAATAATAAAAATAAGAAAAAGAAGATATAAAGAATTAATAAGGAGATATTAATTAAATTAAAGTAGAAAGGGTTTAAAGAACTTAAAAACAAAGGGGGGTTGGTGTGTATGGATGGGATTTTTGGATTTCATTTGATGTTGTTCTTTGTTTCAGATGTCAAAGCTTTTGACTTTGTCTTAATTTCTTCATTCTTTGGCCAAATTAAACACTTGTCATCTTTTGGCTTAATATGTACCAACGCCAATGTTTGAACTTTTGATACTTTGACAAAATCTATACCGACAATAATGTTGGTTTTTTTAAATTATTATTTTTTTAATTTTTTTAATTTTTTTTTAATTTTTTTATGTTTGACAATATTGATAAAAAAAAATATTTTATTTGTCAAAGGTACTTCAAAAGTGAGCCAATTAAACCCTTAACTTGAAAAACTTAATCTATGAATCATATTTTCGTTTTCATTTTAAAAAAGAAAAATCTAGATTACACCCTACAAAAATGATTGAAGTTTTTAATCCAGTGACTAATGTGTTACATTTATATTTTAAAAAATATTTAACAATTCTATCTTTTAATGTAAGTTATTAATAAATTATGTAAATATTCTCTTTCATTGTTAATAATTTTTTTTTTAAGAATAAAAAACAATGAGTTTTTTAGAAAGGAGTTAGATATGGAGTCAAATCATAATAGTAGCCAAAGGCTGCAATCATGATGCATTAAAGAGGAAAAATGAGAGGTGTGACTAATAAATGACATAAGCTACAACTATAACAAAGCAGCACTATTATAAAGACTACTAATAATTCATTCCCCCACATAATTATATATAGTGAAAATTGCCAAAAAAATCCTCTAAGTTTGTAATATTGTCAAAAACACCCCGTTAGTTTTACAATCCCCAAAAACCCTTTCCTTTTAAACTCTATGTTTTTCAAACCCCCAAAGCATGTAACGGATGTCAACGGAGTGATTTTCAAATTTTATGGATGAAAATGCCCTTGCATGGGGAGTCATGGCTGCAGCCATTTTGGCTGTATGAGAGGAAGTGGGGGGGATTTCCGTAGGGTAACCCCAAGAGACGAATTTACTGGAGACGTTTACTTATTTTTTCTCAACTCGCGTTTTCAGCTTTTCCATTTCTCAAGTCGCTCCGAGTTGTCTCTACCGGCGCAGTCCTCAGAATCTGCAGCTTTTTCCCTTTCCATCGAGATCTCGAAGGAGAAATCCCGCGCAAGTAGTTGGCATTTCATCGCTTGTAATCTAAGGTATCGAGTATGGTTTTATGTTAACTATTCACATAAAGAAAGATTTTTTTCGGTTTTATTTTGTGCTCCCTGCTTTTTGTTGGAAGATATGAAGTCTCGCAGGGGATTTCTACTGGGTTTTGTTAGTCTCGAGGCGCTTTCTGGCTAGGGTTTTTGTTTTTGTTTTGCATTTTCAGTATGCATACACTATCGAAAATAGTTTTTTTCGATTGTTATGATTTGTGTAATATTTATAATGAACATTTCCCCTTTCATTTGATATGGTTGCAGTTTTACAAATGAGGTTTACGTTTAAGAAATGAGATGTTACAGCTTTAAATTTTTGTTGTCTCTGCTTAAGTATCGTTGTCTCTATTTAATAAACTAGGTCTCTGCTTAACAATTGATATCTCTGCTTAAGAACCCGAGGTTACCATTTAAAACCTTATATTTCCGCTTAAACATTTGTGAATATTGCATGTTGAATGTGTTGTTATTATCGCAGGCTTGTGGCTATGGCGGTCAACCTAGTTAATAGGCGATGCTATTTGACACTGGTAATGGAGATCTTAGCTGAATTGAAAGATAACATGACCCCTCGATCATCGAGATCATCCGAAGGACACCGCTTACAAGATTCATCGAAACTGGAAGCTATATACCAAGAGAGGGCCCTTCTTGATTCTCTATTGCAAAGGTACGATGGCCGCACCAATAAATTCAGGATCAGGAAAAGCCTGCTAAGTTTCAGGCCTCAAGATGTGGCTCTCATTCTTGGTCTGCGTTGTGATGGCGACGCAGTCGTGTTTAAGAAGAATAAAACCCGCCTCGCTCGAAGGGAGGTATTTATCAAAAACCTACGAGAGACATAGAGACTCCATCAAGAGCACTCTTGTGCAACTTGTTCGACAGAGGGGGGAAGAAGAAAATTTTTGTCAAACTCGATGGTGTACCTCATGGGTACGAGTCCTCTTCCCAAATACATCATGCTCTGTCCCGAACCCGGATTGTTGATTATGTCGATGATCTACCCGCCATGGGGCGATACACGTACGGGCGCAGCGACTTTACAAGTGGCTTATGGAGGACATTCCACAAGCAGCAGCTCGAGTGCAAGATAGATGCGCCGGGAAGAAGACAAACACAGGGTATATTAAGGGTTGCTCGGTCGCTTAACGTCCCTGGGTTTTACGAGTCGACCCGAACGGGAAAGAAAGTCCGCTTTCGCAAGATCCCAAGGATGTTGTGCTACGGTGAAAGTAGTTACTGGAAACAAGCGACGGTAGAAACCATCTTGTCATCGTCAAGGAAAAAGAGGTAATAAATCATGGACAATATTTAACGTAAGTCTTTAATGTTTAAACATATTATTTAGCGCTTTAACTTTATTATTTACGCTTTAAAAATTTGTTCATAAAGGTTTAAATATTTTTGTTCTCCGTTTAAATATATTCTATAATGTTTAAATATAAAAAAACTCGCTTTAAATATAGTTTTTTTATAGTTTAAACTCGAATGATTTCACGAAATTGTTTGGTTTTAAATATGTTAGTTTCCGAGTTGGTTCCGCGAACGTCAAGAAGAAATATTTGTTGAGGGCCAACTCGACGGATGGATGCTATTACTCCCGGAACCACTTGCTCAAGGCGGGGATGAGAGGCACCTCATCGCGCTGCGCTTAACGTTGTTCTCCTACTTCCAGCTAACCACGCGCACGCATTCCTCGACGCCGGAGAAGCCCTCCCCTAGCCCGCCAGATCGAACAACCCCCTACCACGACAACGACAGCTTCCCCAATCGTGGCACCCGACCATGCCAGCCCCTCCGACTGCGGGCAGTCCCCACCGGTGACATTAGGGCGAAGATGTCACCGCGAACTCTTACGCAGCGTGCGTGATATTGACTGACCGAGTTTCTCGACTTGTCGCTCGTGTTGAGCCACTCGGAAAGACGTTCACAATCGATCGCGCTCGTCCCCTCAAAAAGAAATGAAGCACCCGGACGAACGAGGCGCCGAATTTGACGACGACGACATCACTCGGGATGGCCATTCCAAGACGACCACATTTGAAGAGACTTGCCAAAAAAGAGGAGAACAATCGCCTTCGCTCCACCGCCGGCTGACGATGAAACAATAGCAACACCATCGGCTATGACGGTGGAGGACATCATAGATGATGTGGCCGTTGCCGCGGTTGAGAAGATCGTTTACTCTCTTGTTAACGAAATCCTCTACCCGGTGGAACCGGCTGCCGAGAGTGCGGCATTAAAGATGGACACAATCCCTGAAGAACAAGAACAAGCTAAGGGTGTGTCTCCCGTTGATGCTGTTGCCGTGGCCGTGGCCGACAGTACCGCATCGAAGCAGGACACAATCCCACAACAAGAAGAAGCATGTAAGGGTATGTCTGCGGTTGATGCTGTCGTCGTCCCCTCGCGATCGCGTCGACACAATCCCACAACAACAACAAGCATGTAAGGATGTGTCTGCGGTTGATGATGTCACCGCTCGCCCCTCAGATCGGGAGCCGGACACAATCCCCACAACAACAACAACTATGTAAGGATGTGTCTACGGTTGATGCTCGCCGCCGCTGCCCCCGCGATCGAAGAAAGATGCCGCCGGTGTCAACACCGCCAAGGCTCGATGATGACGCCCCATGAGACCCCGACCGAGCAACGAGAGAGATGATGAAGGCCAATCAACAATTGGACGAGACGGCTCGGAAAGTCTTTAATCCGAAGAAGAAAAAAAATGTTTTGCTAATCGGCGTCTTAACAACATCGAAAGCGAGGAGTTGATGAGGATCTTCCTCAATCGCCAGTATGGATCGGTAAGTTTAAAGTTTTTTTATGATAGTGTTTAAATGTTTATATATTATCATTTAATTTATCTATTTAACGTTTAATTATTTATAATATCATTTGAAAAATTGATAATATCATTTAAATATTTACAATATGGTCTAATTATATCTGTTATCGTTTAACCTCAGCACTGTCGTGTGGAATAATGATGTTGTCAGCACCACACGGGACAAATTATACACTCTGCTTGAGGGGAAGGAGATGGTCACAGATGATGTGATGGACGCTTTTGTATGCATAATACAAAAGTCGCTGTGCAAAGTGTCATATCCTTACAAGAAGCGCGCCTCCATCACACGACCGTTGGCGCTGTTTATGTCAAAGCAAGACGACGCACATGAAACCACTATGAGTATGATCGGAGATGCCGTGCGCAACTTGCATGAAGTTCAAATTGTCATCCTCCCGATAATCATGAATGGCCACTTCCATGTACTCGTCCTTGACAATGATAAACAAGAGTACAGGCATTATTCTTCATGCGCGGGGTACGATAAAGACGCGTTGGACATGGTAAGTTCTTTAATAAATTATGTCCGATTAATAGTATTTGTTATTTAATCGGTATTCTAATCTCAACTTGCATATTTCGACAGCGGAATCTATTCGACATTTGTGTTGATATGGAGTTCGCATGAGTCTGCGACCCTCAAAGTACCCACTAGCGCATCGACATGGAAAACCCCACGCTAAAACAAGAAAGCGCCGATCACTACCCGCCTATGTCATGCGGTTTATCGAGCAATTACTTTGGGGTGAGAAGCTACTGCCACCGCAGCATGATCGTCCCTCACCCCGAGATTAAAGTATGTTTCCCGTATACTTAAGGAGGGAGGCAGGCGCGCATCCATGAGAAAGTGGGGTCGCTGAAGCGGGTTAAATTTTGTTTTCAAGAATGTGGCTTGTATATGTCAATGTCAATTTTGTTTTTCGAATGTAAACCGAGACAAATTCAATTCATTGTTTTTTTGTTTTCAAGAACATGACTTATATATGTCGTTGTAAATTTTTGTTTGTTTTCAATTGTAAAGCGTGTTAAATTCCATCTCGGGCCATTTCATTGTTTAATTTACAGTTGTCATTGTTTACATTTCAGCTTTTAATTGTTTAAATTTACCTTCTACCGCTTAAATATCAGCTTTGAAAGATTTAAAATTACAGTCTCTGCTTAAATTAACACTCGCCTCTGCTTAAATAAATAATAACACTATAAAGAATAAGAGTTTAAATATGAAAAAGTTGCCACTCAATTCGATTGTTTCTCTTTAGAAGTCGACTTATTTACAATGCCTAGCTCAGGGCAGGGCTTTCATCAGCAAGATCTACGATCGTGACCGGATCCATAGCAGTGGCCGCTAATGTAACTAGCGGACATCAAACGCCATGCACTCAATCCTCTTTCATTTAGGGACGCCCGTGCTCGTGTTCTCGCACAGCGGTCGCAAACGAAGTTCACTGGATTCCGCCTCAAGGCTTGTCATCGCTCGTGTATGGGAATATAGTTTCCCTTTATACGCCAGCTTTGTAATTGTCGACCGTGAAGTAGCCGCTAATAAATCGATGAACGCTGGTGTCTGCTCAGCATTATTGCAGCAGCAAGCGTGTTTGTAAGGGGATACCATAAACTCGCCACCTTCCGATACTGAACAAGTTCCGATGGAAAGATCTACTGAGTTGTCGAGATCGGGTTGATCACTGCAGAACGATCATCGACACAACGACCAACACGAAGATTTCGCTATCCCTCGACAATTATCTCTACCTTTGAATGTATGTCCGGGCATAAGTAGGTCTCCCATTTGTTTGCTTTGCTCACGCCTGGGTTACATAACATGCGCATCAACTCGAACCCTGCAAATAAGGTTAAACAAAGACAAATGATGGTTAAATAATTAGTAAGCTTGTTTTAAACAAGATGGTAAATATTTAAACGATTAAATTAATATTTAAAGTCAGATAATTTTAATTAAACAAATATGGAAATGTTTAAAGGGTAACACTAAATGTTAAGTGTAAATTAACATTCGCAGATCTTTATAGAGTCGACCATTTTTGTCACCCAGTAAAACGACGAGCTTCTTTGATCCAAGCATCGAACGACTCGCGACATTTGAATACATCTCACCCCAACGATCACCTCCGAACAGATAATTCGATCAATGTGCCATATCCGATTTATTAATCAACCAGACGATGGGCTTCGGGTGATGCGGCTCGCAGCTCATTCACCAGATCATCGAATTCTTTAGCCGTGGATCCCACGCAATGCGAAAAGCATATAGACCAAAGACTCCTCCCTCAATGCCTTCCCAACCGACATTGGCTTTCATAAAATTGGCCTCCAAATGTCGAAGACGATGACGCATGTGGCTAAGAAGGGAAGACTCTCGCAATTGCGCTCACAAGGCCCTCGACCCGTCCGACACGAAAGTAATTATCTCATTATAATCTCCTTCCTCGTATAAAAGCATCGCCCTAACTTGATACGAACCAAGTCCAATTGGCGCCGGTCTCGTTGTCGACTATACCGAAGGCGACGTGGAAAAACCATTGTTTCCATCTTTCCCTCGTGGCACCCAAATGAGTGTACCCCAATACTTTTCCAAGGAGGCTGGGTACCATCGAGAAATAGCAGATGCCTCGCAAGCCCTCTGAATCCCACAATACACGCTACCGAAAAGAAAAAGAATGCACGCTTTAAAACGATCACCGCCTCTTTCCACGATCGCAACGCCGCGGGTTTGTCTCAAACCCACCTTATGCACATATCAAAGCAACAAGTCATAGCCGGATATGTCACCGCTCGCCGAGGACCACCCGGCATGCTCTTTTCCCAACCAAGCTCTGCTTTGTATGGTATGTGGACACCATGTTCCCCGCAACATATCCTTCCGAATGTCGATGGCCTTAGCTAAGGGTCGGTCCTCGAGCTTCGAATCACTCGTGCGCTTACCCATTTTTGGACGCTTTTCGGATGTGACGCAACCTATTCCACCACCGCAAGTAGTGCGACGGGTTGATTGTCTTGATTTTGAAAGTATTTTTATTATACTCTTTTGATGCATAAAGGCGCCAATGACAACCATCGGCAGGACATCCCACAGTCACCCGATGTTTTTCGTTCTTTATGAATTTGAAGTCAAAATTCCGTTTGATTGCAAAATTTCGAAGTACGTCCCTGAAATGTTCAACATCGTCAAAACGTTGTTCGATATCCAACGACAGCACTTCAGAATGATCTGACGAGGAAGGAAGACATCCCACACTTCAGTTAAATGAAAAGATCAATATGTTAAGCAGAGAATATACTGTTTAAGTGACAAAGTAAATATTTAAACGTTAAATTAAATAGTTAAACAGTGAACAATTAACTTAAACGAATAGTACAAGATTTTAACCAGTGACTGATATACTTAAACAATAATGAACATATACAACTGGATCAAATATAAGAGAAGGAACTTACAACGAGTAAAACTCATTTTCATTAGGATTCGACAATGGCACATTGTCTGTCTCGACAACAAGATCAACTACAGCGCATTTGAAGATGGAGTGCACGCGACACATCCGCTGGAAGTCAACATCGTTTTCTATTGGACAAACCATTTTATATCCATCGGGTCTGATAAACTTCACCTTGACAAGGGAAACTTCGAGACCCCATCGCTCACATATCTCAGCTAACACCAACTCCCAAGAAGTCTGAGTCGTGAACATTAGCACTCTTTCCTCCCCATTGTATCTAGCAATACCACAAAAACTCTCCATAATATATCGGCCGAAAACCAAATCGTACAAACCAAATGAAAAGAAGAACAAAAAGAAGAAGATGAAGATGAAGAAGATGTAAAGAACAAACAGCAATCAGAAAGGCAAACAAAAAAGTGCACAGTTGTATGCAAAGAGGTTAGACTAGATGTGATGTGATTGGGCGATATTTTTCCCTCCATCCCAAGGGCAAAAAAGGAAATATATGTCACTCGCCGCAAAGGAAGCTATATTGTCATCGCCGAATGAAAGTTCTCACCTTATCATGAGTCTCTGCTTAAACGCTCAAGCTTTTTTTATGTTTAAAACCGATACATATAGTGTTTAAAAATAACTGTTAATCTGTTTAAATAAATTCTATATCATTTAAATAATATGTAAAACCGCTTTAAATATAGTGATTACTCTGCTTTTAAAAATATATGTTATTGTTTAAATTGAATGCTTTCAACGACATCGAGTTGAAGATGGGTACCTCCCGGTCATCTGCTTAAAACATCTTTTATGTATTTGCTTAAACACCGTTGTCATTGTTTAAAGAGTAAATCGATTATTGTTTAACTTTTTGTTTTGTTTACAATACCGTTTGTTGTTTCTCAAATTGTTTTTTACTATGTCTCTGCTTAAATTTCACAAGTTATCACAAGTCGACACTCAAATAAGTTTGTTTATTTAAAAAAATTTTAAACGCTTTACAATGGAGAATCTGATTAAATATCAGAAGTTCACACTCAAATAAGCTTGTTTCATTTAAAATAAAACATTTACAACATTTACAACATTTACAACGCTCTTCCTGACCTTGACACTCGCGAGTCGACCCTCGCTCGCCTATTAAGATTTCGGCTCGACTCACCAAGTATCCAGTACATCTCGAATGCTCACGCAGGGTCTGCACAACATGCGCATCAACTTAAAACCCCGCACAACGTAGAACGCAACACATTAAAAAAAGGTTAAGCAAACACATTCATAAAAACGCTCTATTAATCAATGCGCCATGGTCTCGACTTAAGCCAAGATCCCCGAGAGTTAAACACGTAAAGTAATATTTGTACACTGACGAAAGGTTCTTAAACGGTAAGAACAATTTTCAGTGATAAATATCAACTCCGTTTTAAAGGATGTTTTCATAATCTTCCTCCTCTAGAGAATCTTCCGCAATCACGCAATAAGTGAAAAACTTTCTTTTCTTACCCAAGTCGAAATGCCCGCTTAATTGCTTCGCCTCGCCATCCATCACCGGAGAATCCTCCGCATTCGTGCAATTATGCGGGAATTTCGACTTGGGCAAGAAAAGATAGTTTAACTTGTTGCGTGATTATCGACGATCGATTCTCAAGATGAGGAGGATCATGAGACATCCTTTAAGATAGAGTTGATCTTCGAATTTTCGTCTCGACTCAGCTGAATATCATACACAAGAAGCGTGATGAGGAGGAGGAGGACGATCGACGCACGACTGACGAGGAGTGGTTGTCCATGGAAGGGTTCTTCCTTGCCATTTATGGTCGTGAAGTCCACAAGCGTGTCGACGCTTCATATCCGAGAAAAAAGTGAAACACACAGTGGACCGAGATCGATCGATCACAACGAACGGGTGTTCGGATATTTGATGTTAGCCGCGCACAAGAATTAATGCCGTCATTAATTCTTATACACGGGATACCATAACCTTGCCACCTGCCACCTGCTACCTGCCACCTGCTACCTGCCAACACTTCAGTTCAAAAGAAAAAGATCAATATTTTACGCAGAGACTTTGAGAATTTACACGTTAATATGAATAGTTAAACAGGTAAAGATAAATTTAAACGGAGACTACAATTATTAAACAAATTTGTAATATATTTAAACAGATAATAGCAAAGAGTTAAACAAAGATTTAAAAATATACAACTAGATAACCATAAACGAGTAGAACTACCATAAACGAGAAGAACTTTACAACGAAATGAACTCGTTTTCAGTAGGATTCTACAATGGCACATCGTCTGCTCTCGACAACAAGATCGACTACATACTCATTTGAAGATGGAGTGCACTTGACCAATCCGATGGAAATCAACTTCATTTTTCCATTGAGAAACCGATTTATATATTTCGGTATGATAAACTTCACCCGGACTCGCTTTCCCAAACAGATTTACATATATCATTACCACAAAAACCCTCTATAATAAACACTCGCAGAATGGTCAAAATGTTAGCAACGAAGAGATTCTCACCGTAGATACGAAACCGCGTAATCAAGTCGAACAAACCAAATGAGGAGAAATGAGGAGAAGAACAAGATGTAATGCAACTTCTAGGCATTGTCTCATCGAAAACCAAGCGTAAAAGCCTTTCGAAAAAGGTTGGACATAATGTGATTTGACGCTTTTTCCCACCATTTTCAAGGGCAAAAATGAGATTTCACAACATGGACCCATTTGAAGTGAACGGTAGGGGGTAAAAGGGAAGTTAAATACTAACGGATTACTGTTCTTTATGGACATTTAATCATAGTTGTTGGATCATCGTCCAACAGTTGTTTAATTATATAGATAATGTATATCTTTACTGTTCATATTACTGTACAATACTTTACAACATATTTTAAACTATTCATAATGATCGTAGCCATCAGATTACCATTAGACAGTTACTGTATACATCCCTGGATTACTCATATATATATATATAGATTTTTAGTATACATATATAAATTTTTGTAAATAATACAACATAAACATTTAAAAAAAAAACAAAAATTATATTAAAGAACTGTTGGATCATCATCCAACAGTTGTTTAATTATATAGATAATGTATATCTTTTATCTGCTCATATTCATCGTATAATACTTTTAGAACATATTTTTAAACTATTCATAATGATCAGTAGCTCATCGATTACCATTGAGCGATGCTATCGTATACATCCCCGATTACTCATATATATATATATATATATATATATATATATATAGATTTTTAGTATACATATATAAATTTTTGTAAATAATACAACATAAACATTTAAAAAAAACAAAAATTATATTAAATACCCTTACTTTTAGCCATTCACTAGATAAATTGACAGTTATGATTAATTGGATCCAACAGATAAATAGACAATTGGAATTAATTAGGTCTAACAATCAAAAATACATTAATCGATGACAGTGCTAACGAATACTACAATAAAACATGAACAACTACTATAATGTAAAAACATATTACCACAGTAAACATCCATAAATTTCAATAATTATTCATAACATCCTGCAACCTAAAGTGGATATATTTACCATTCAATTTCTGATTTTTTTTTAAAAAAAACCTGTTCAATTATAAAGAAATTAGGATTTGAAACATAAATTTTAAGCAAAAAGATACAGAGTTCCTTCCTTCTCAAAGAAACAAAAAAAAAAAAAAATAAAGACAGAAATCTTTATTATTGAAAGCTTTCCCAGCTTACAACAGAAAAATATCATCAATCAGTTTGGTTGACAGCAGCAAACTAAGCTTGAAAAGAACACAAAATTTTATATGTGAAATAGAAGATATCGAACGAAAATAAAATAAAATTCTCTCCCGATAAAAAGTGCTTGAGATAGGAACCAATCTCATCGGCAATGTGATTCAGCCACACTCCTTATTGCCATTTTCTTCCACATTAAATCAAAGTTACAGAAACTAAAAAGATGTGTAATCAGTTTACAGCATCAACCACCAGTTTGCGCGACTTGAGGACGGACCACTTCAGGCGCCGGTAATATGCTGCTTGGAGAAGAGCAAGGGACAGTACGAAAATCCATTTGAAACCCATCTACACATAACACCAAGAGTTTACGGTCAGCTTGATTTAAAACTTAAATAAAAGAGTAATAGTAGCAGGGGAAGATGATAAAAGACAGATTGTTTTACCAGTTTCCTCTCCTCCATTTCCGGTTCGGCAGCCCATGATAAAAATGCCACAACATCCTTTCCCATCTGTAATTTTAAGAAACAGAGTAAGATGAAAATAAATAATCAAAAACGGTAATAAAGATAAGTTTTGGATCGGAATCTGAGTGAGTACCTGAGATTCAGTAGCTGGAGTGCCATCTTCGTACTCCACAGCACCGTCAATAAGCATCTTTGGCATGGCAATTGCTCCACCAGGAAAGTATGGGTTGTAGTGCAGCCCCTCACGGATCTGCATTTTTTAAGGAAACAAATACTCCAATATGTACTCAGCAATATACTCATGTACTGATTATCAAATATTTACTATTTATGATAGAGATAAAATACCAAGTCTCCAGACAATACAAGGTCTTAGAAGCAATTAAGTCTGGTAACTTTGCCCCATCAGTTATGGAACTATTTCCTCACTTCAAACAAGAGAAACCCAGTTGTCATCAAGCAATAGTATCGTTGTGTCTAAATTCACCTTCATAAGGATATTGGTAATAATGAGACTCCAAAATGGAGTCCCTTGTAAATCTTAAGATCCATGTTATAGATCCCTCCAACTATTGTGAGAGCGATAAAATCATAAAACTAAATCTTGAACCTCTTAGTAGATGTTTGTTATCCTTCTGCCACTAATGACAAATGATTTGAGGGGAATATAACCAAACCTAAGTTTTGGATCTTTTGCTACAAAATACTAGCAGATAAAAAGGAAATATCTTAAATCCATGTTTCATCTTTGATTTCAACTACCAGATCACATCAAAGCTATTAAGGCACAACCCTATGAAGAAAGCCTCTTCACGATTAAATCATCAATTTACGCTTTTGGTGCATCTCAAAATTTTATAAATGACCACACAGTTATAACAATGTCCAGGAACCCATGCTGTTTTGGTTTGTGGACTTCTCAGTTGTTCTTATGAGAAAGTAAAAAACCCAAGAGATAAAATTGCTCCTCCAGATGTATCTCCGGTGACTGCTTGTGATGCTAACCCCTAATGTTCTTCCATAACCAATACATGTCATATGACGTTAACCAATTTTATGGTTACCAAAAGATCTTCAATATTGACATCCTGACCAACTTATTTGCCATTCACATGTGCAGCAAATCTACAACAGCAAAGTTTTCATCCAAATAAGTAATCATATCTTGTAAAGCAAACATTTAAATAATAAAAAACCAGCCTCTGCTTGAAGCCTTTGCCCACTCTACCACCATAATTAACCTCAGATAATTGTCTCATGCTTGGACTATTAAGCCACACAAATCCAGTGGTAATGAGAGAATACTACATAGAAAACCTTTTCTAGTCTCAGTGCATAATGTATTGTAAGACATAATTGTGGCAGCCCAAAATTAGTCCCGCATCAGCTAGGAGGAGTTATTATGTGCATATAAGGGTTGGGCTAACCCTCACCATCAAACCGGTCTTTTTGGGGATGTGGATCAGACCCATATGTGCAACATAATGGGCATGTTGAATTGATGTCATAAGCAGTAAGAGATAGACAAATGAATAACTATGAAGTGGAATGAGAAAACAAATCATTAGATAGCAATTATATAGGTTGTGCTGTTAAATGCATCACATAGGACAGAGGATTCCAAATTAGGACAAGTATTTCACAAGCTATAGAGTAATTCCAGTTCTAAGTAACAAAAGTGCAACGCAATTTTTCTGAAAATCAAACAAAAATATTACCGAAACACCAGCTGGTGGATCGCGGTAGCCAGTGAGAAGGGCAAACACATAGTTCTGACCATTATGTCGTGCCTGGCGAAATACAAATCGAGATATTTATTTTAAATAGAGTAATCAGGGATAAAAGGACTTCACACATGTGGACCACGTCGTTACCTTGGTAATCAGGCTGAGGTCTGGAGGATAGGCTCCACCATTGGCAAACCTAGCTGCTTGCTCATTTGCATATGGCTGGGGAAATCGATCACTTAATTTTCCAGGGCGAGTAAACATCTCACCTTCATCATTAGGACCATCAACCACCTCAATCTCAGCAGCCATAGCCTTTGTCTCTTCTTCCGTGTATGCCACACCAACTAGATCTCGATATGAAATCAGAGACATTGAGTGGCAAGAAGCGCAAACCTGTTGGTAAACCTGATGGCCACGTCGAATTCTGAAAAAGCATCACAGTTTAATTAGAAAGAAAGGTCAGCTATGTTTCAGCTACAGACAAAGATAAAAAAACACAAGGGATTATATTCAGTACAGATTCTTGAAATACAGGTACATGAAGTGAAATCAGGTTGAAAACCTGAGTACATCATATTTCTACAATCAAATTTGGTAGATCAGAACTAGTTGGCTAAGAGTTCCAAGTCTTCAATATAATTTTCTGATAAATGCAGAGGCGATAAATCACTCACGAAGCATGGTCATAGGAACTGAGAATTCCTTTGTGTGGCCATGGATAGCTTGGACATGCCAGGCCATGCTCAGCCTCATCAGCAGAAGCTATAGTAGCAAAGCTCAACAAGCCAGAAACACCTACTCCAAGGAATGCCAAAGCTCTGAGTGACTTCACTCCAGCAGATCCAGCGGCACCCTGATCTGGCTTTAACATATATGAGGGTAAGAAAGATGAAGTCTGCATGAAACGAAGAGAACATATCAGTGGATGAAAGAAAGACCTGTGAAACAAAAAATTGATCTGGCCGAAAAACCAACAACACCGTAACAAAATAGGATAGTCAGCTTGCAATTTCACAATCAGTCATCTACACCAAGCTGAAAATCAAGCACCAAACAAATCACTAGAACCTAATTTTCAAGCTTCAAAGGCATTTAATATCCATGAAACTTCTAATTCGCAACCCACATCCCAACATATGTAAGGCTTCATGTTATGACTCATTAATCTAGTAATGTGACTCAATGCTGGTTTCAATAGAAAGGGAAGATGGAAATTTTCACTTGTCATGTTTTTGTTATATAGCTTTTTTTAAGCTTTACTGTCCGTATTTATTTGCAACATATCACAATCAGTTTCATTTACTGAGTTAGGTCTACAGAATTTCTTTAAACAAACCTTAATTAGTGTCAAACAAGGTTCTTAAGCCAATAATATGAGCTTTCAAATTTTAAAGGGACTGCGAGATTGAGAAAACACATACGACAAATATGTCACGAAATAAAATAATAGTTCTCTATTGAGCTTGGGGTTAAACTGTTCTTAAACAAAGATAAATCAACTGTTGCTTACATTATGTTAGAGCCCCACACATGCAAAACCTTAAAACTTGATCCACCTGGTATGATCTCTTTTGAATTTTCACTTCTATTTGAATCTTGACCCAACATTCAGGATGAGCAATATTATTTAGTATAAATATTAAAAATGAAAAGAGACCTATCATAATCAAATATCAAGATCTACATCAATCAAGATGGTGGCTAATTGTTAGAGCTTTTAAAATTAACAATCCAAAATATATGATGTTCAGGGGCTATTTAGTTAGTTTTTTTAGGGAAAACATACCAACCACAACCAAAACATATGTGGATGAAAAAACAAAAAGAAAAGAAAAAAGCATAGCAAAGTGAGTGTAGTCAGACATACATCCACAAAAATCTACAGAGGCAGAACACAACAAAAGAAGCAGTATAGAAAATTACATGTTCACAAACAGAAACCAAAGATCTAAGCTGTTTAAATAAATCAAATAACAATAAGCACACAGATGCACACTGTAAAGAACACAGAATATAGGTATGAACACACCTTTTTGAAGTAGAGGAAGAATATGCATACTTACTGATGATTGGTGAAGAGACTTCTTTTTGAGAAGATGGAAAATGCCTCTTCCAGAAGCCATTTAAGACAATCCTTCACTGGAATTCAAATGATGGAGGTCAGTACACAGACCTCGACATAACTCAATACTTGAGTATTAAATAAATTTAAAAAAACACTTCATTATAAATGGATTCATTCCGAAAGCAAAAAAAAAAGAAAATTGATGGAACACATGACACTGACAAGATCTAACTCTCTAAGCAAAAAAAGTAAACTCCCATATCTACTTAAATCTTATGAGAAGCTAAATTTAATGCCAAAACTAATAGCAATTACCACCCAAAATCAAAGGTAAAATTTCAGGAGGTAGCCAGTTTAAGTTGCTTTGTACAATTAAATTGTAGCTTTAAAGGGAATCTGGATAAAGGAATAAAAGCTGGAATAAGCTCCTTCATCCAAATTTTGACACAGCTTGCGTACATGTGTGTGAGTGAGAGAGAGAGAGAGAGTGTGTGCGTGTGTATGTGTGCATCTATATATGTGTGTGCATATATATACACATAATATATACATATATTACATGTAAATGTATACATATGTGTGCGTGAACTATACATACTATAATAATAATTATTATGCATGAAAACAATTATCAAAGGTCTTAAGAGTAGCCATATGTCACTATTATTATTTCTCATCGAATTCTTTTTCTCATCTTTCATATCTCAACAACAGGTAAAAGCATCCCGCATAAAGAATAAGCATATATAAACACATAATATATACATATATTAAATGTAAATGTATACATATGTGTGCGTAAACTATACATACTATAATAATAATTATTATTATGTATGAAAACAATTATCAAAGGTCTTAAGAGTAACCATATGTCACTAAATTCTTTTTATAACATCTTTCATATCTCAACAAAAGGTAAAAGCATCTAGCATAAAGAATAAGCATCCATATGCCTCATTTTTTTCCCCAACACCTTCCTTTCATCTCTTATTCTTGTTCTCCATACAAACAACACATGGAAATAAAGTTTTTGAGCTTAATCCAAGCATTTATCATTCCTCCATACAAACACTCATTTACAGCCTGTTTGGCAGCAGAAATAAGGGCGAATTAAGCCTTTAAATGACCAAAACAAAAGGGTAATTAAAAGCGCTAAGTGCCCTTGAGGCGATGAGAATGTAAATCACTCGAGGCGCTCACCTGAGTGACATGAAGCGCTATTTAAACAATGAAAATAAAAATATATATAGAAAACAACATTGACATTGCATAATATTGAACTTAAATAATATAATAATCATCTACTGATATTGAAGATCCAAAATAAAATCATTAACATAAAACCATAAAGGACAATCTAAACTTTTAAGTTTAGTACGCAAGACCTACTTTAGAATCTTAATTATAGTCTAATCATCATCAACTCTATCAATCTTTCTATTAGTTTTCTTATGATTCTTGTTTTTTTTAAAATATCTTTCTTTGTTTTATTTCTTTATTTGTTTTTATTCTCTCCTAAAAAGTCTCCATATTCCAAAAATTTGCCTTAATCTATTTTGAAAAAATAAAAACTACACTTTCCAAGTGTAATTGTTTATTTGCCCTAAAACGCATTTATTACTCTATAATATAGTTTCCTAAAAAGCATTTAAACAATATAAAAAAAGAGAAAACTAACAAAGGCAAGGCTTTTCTTACTTTTTCTTATCCTGCACTTGGGTTGAAGCGCTCACTTAGACAGGGCTTCTTTGATGGTGCTTCGCCTAGTGGATTATGAGGCGCTATAGCCTCGCCTCGCCTTGTTTCATTTAGGCACTTAAGCGAGTGCTTTTTGCGTTTTTAATAACACTGGGAGAATAGCATATGTCATCCTATTCCCTTGTTTTTGCAATGAGGGGCTTTATTCGCAAAAATAACTAATACACATATTACTATATTAGCTTGTTCTGTGGTTGAGAGAAAAAAATTTATGGCATTTTACTCTTTTTTTGCACAGTAGCTTCTCCCTTATTTTCTGCATGGAGCAGCCTCTGGTGACACTAGATGAAGACGACACACAGGCAAGCGGTGAAAGACGATTGTGTGGCATCCAGAACAAGGGCAGTCCATTTTCAACTCCTCTTCAACTCCATGCTGAGAAGCCCTAGCCTCTGCCTTTGTCTCCATGTCTTCCAATTGCAATTTAGGAAAAAAGTTTCCGTAGAAACAGGTTTGTAGAGCCAATTTGGAGGTCAATTTGGCTGGATCCTTCAATTGGAAGAGACAAGCCTATCCGATCAAAACTTGGGGACCAACTTTGCTGGTGCATCGAGGTTTATTTGCTTTTAATTAATTTGTTTAGGGTTTTGTACTTGCCTGATTTGGCCTTTGTCTATAATGCATATGAATTTGGCTGCAATTTGTAGGCATGATTTATGCAATTCTTCTTGCTTGATCCTTTAACAGCCATTGTCAAGGGGCTACATATAAATTTTGTTGTTATTGCTTGGTAGTTGCGTTATTTTTCTTCTTTCTGCTTTACTCTTTCTTTTCCTTGATTATAACCCCAGTAGATTTTTTCTCTGTTAGTTTTCCTTGATCAGATAACATATTTTTCCTTCATAAAAGAAAAAATTTAATAAAAAGAACCTCAATGCTGCAAATTTCCAAGATACGTTTTCATGATTTTTGGGAATCTAAAGGACCCTTGTTAAATGATACCAAATACCACTCTTATAATCAAAATGAGATAATGAGTACAACTTTCATGTTTTTTTTTAAAACTTAAATACTTTTGTACAGGACAGTCCTTTAGAAAAAGATAGATCTAGAGAAGATGTTTCTTATTTGAATCTTAGCGAACCTAAGTACTATTGGTGCCATAAAATGCCATTAACTAACTATACAATTCTTAATACAAGTCTAAGTGGATATCAATAAATCTACTGCAAGCAAATGTTCCTAGCTATTAGTTGAAAAAAGGCTACTGCAATAGGTATTTCTTCTGATATATATTTTTAATACAACTCCAGGTGGCTGAAAAAGTGTGAATGTTAAACTTATTAGTTGAAATTATTAGCTGGAACCTATTAATTGAACATACCAGATATTGGTTCAAATAAATCCTGTAAGTATCATATTCACTAATCAAAAACTTTTCAAAAATTATTTGAACTTCACAATGTAAAATGACACCATGCGCATTTCCTTCGGCACACAGGAAAAGGAGAAAAAACTATAGTACAACATCAACATTTTAAAACAAAGTCGAAATTAAACAACACCCATTCCTTGTACAACTCAAGCAACATGATGTCATCTTGTTGGACCTCTATGTCATAAACCATCTATCGAATAAAGATCTGTTCTCTCGTATGTAATCAACATAAGCTGTCGTACAAATGGTAAGTTTCTAATTACCACATTTCACCATGAAATCAATTCTCTTAAAAGATAACATGAAGTTAAGCAAGAATAATTTCTCATCTTGTCTACATCAGTTTCAGGTCAAATATCAAAACAAAATCAGACATCACATCACTCATGACTTGTCACAATTCTTCCACAAATTATTAGTAACACAATAGACATAAAGCTATTCCCCCAGATTCTTTACAAAATCACAGTTCAGATTACATTCAGCTCAGACAGCCATTGAATCAAAGTTAGGAACTTAAGATTCCTTTGCACATCACATCACATCATTCTATTATATCAATTATTAACAGAGTAAGAATTCCAAATCAGGGTCATGGCTTTAGTCCAAAAGTGAGATCTTCAACGTCAGAGCTGTGAACTATTTTCCATTTCTGTTCTACAGCATTCACCTTCCCAAATCTTCTCAAAGAAAACAAGTTAAAAGAGAGAGCTTTTCCAATCCTAGAAACGGAACTATCCTAGACACCACTATCTCATATAAAACCAAAGCTCCAAAGGATCAAAAGAAAGCAATACAAACCCTAATCTCCATCTTGTGTACAACAATGAAAACAATCAGAAATGCATCCACCCATTCCACACTCTTAGAATCAAAAACCCAAGGTGACAAAAACACAATGATCCACAACCATTGCCAATTGACAATAATTTATACATATCACTGTCAATGAAGATCAAAGAAGCAAAGATTACATGAATCATAACAACGAGAAAAACTCATAGAAAACAAGATTGGGTTGCCATGCCTACCTCTGATCGATGGGCGATTTCTGGATCGCAGCGCCGGCGGGACGATCTGGAACGAGGGCGGAAGGAGGGTGAGAGTGAGACCGTGGGAGAGAAAACCAGAATGGGGGCGTGTGCCCTATATTTGGTTTACCGGGATGACCTGCTAATGCCAGTCACCAAGACCAGTTTAGCCGGTTGTTTTCCACATGAGAAAATGTCACTTTAGTCCCTCAATTGTGTAATTTTTTTTTAAAAAAAAAACTCTTTCCTGCAGTGTTATTTTAATTTTTAATGTAAGTAATATGTAACGAAAACAATGAAATGAGCGTGTATTTATGTATATATGTACAACTCATAAAATAAAATAAATATATTTATCAAATTTTATAGAAGAATAAACATTTCCATAATTGATATTTTTATGACTTTGAGCACAAAAACAAACATTTGGACATAGTTAACAGGGACCAATTATGCAATTTTCCACTTCTTGAGAATGATTTTATCACACAAACTCTATAATTTTTTTTAACAAAAACAACAAGCGCTATATATAGCAAAGACGTCCCTATAAATCAGAAATTGATTATTTAGTCGGTACATCCTCAATTAAAAATGAAAGATTTGGATTGTGAGCTCACACTCATAACTGGTGACCGTTATCGCCAATACTTTCAACAAATTTTAAAACTCTACATCTTTGAATGTCTCACTTACGATTTTTCATATGAGCCCAAATACTGCTAAACTATGAGTCCTTTATAATTTTCATAAAAATTTTTAAATTACACATACATAGGTTTATATATATATATATATATAACTAGCTATAGAATAAATTAATGTCTTCAAAAGATATTTACATATAATAATTATACAAGTAAATGCAAGTTTACAACATGTATATTTTCTCACAACTTAGCACATATTATATTGGCTTAATAATTATTTCAGTCTTTGGTGCCAAAGCACCTAACTTTTATAATAAAAAAAACATGAGAAATAGATAAAAATGAATGCAAAATTATAGCAAACTAATATCCAACCATTTTTTTTTTCTTAAATGAAATAAACACAAGCGAAACTACCATGTTATTTTTCATAAGCTAATTTTCTCAAATAAGATATATATATAACAATAAAATGTCCTATTTCTCAAACTAGAAAAATAGTACAAAACTAAACTTATCTGGAATCATATAAATACGTCTCACTTCCACACAGCTCACATGACATGCTTTCAAGCAAGTCATACAAATGCTTTAGTTGTCCTTGCATATTATTTTTGATTATTCAGCATTATGCATTCAAGTGAAGAGTGGTTAAATAGTAATTAATACAACAATAAACACAATAATTATTGGTTGGAATAGTACACCATACAGTATTACTGATTTTTTATTTATGGACGTCTATATAGAAGATGTTTTTGTCATATATATATATATATATATATATATATATATATATATTGCATGGTAAGAGCACTGGTTGCATTCCAACCATCAAACAGGAATCTGCTGAATTACTGAAATAACTTGATCAATAGATTCAAATTGGCATCTCTCCTTTAGAAGCTTCTTTGCACATTCAAGAGCGTGATGTTCACAATAAGCTCGCTTTTGAGCATCTTGGATTGACTCAAAATCTTCTACATGGGCAATACCCACAATCCTCCTGCCAAAAGATGCATCAAATGAAGATTGGACATGGAATAAACACTATATAAATTTCAGTCACAGCACGAAATGATCTCAAATTGAACTTCAATGGTGCATTGAACTTGAAGCCTCTCCAATTTATAACATTTTGTATTAAAAATTTACAAAAGCACGGCTCATGGCTATCATATCGGTACACAGTTCATGTTCATCAGTTTATCTTATAGTATTTCATGCAATGGAAAAGATATTGTTACAAATTAAGCAAACAATTAGTTTGCTGTATAAGGAGGTAAATGATGATGTTGGAATAGAATCCTGTCCATTCTACTAAAATCTGAGTGATTTTGTTTGTGAATGTTATTTGCAGAGATGTAATTAACCATATACAGAATGATTTGGCCGGGGACTTAACATTTATTTGTCCGGTAAAAGAAATTGATAGTAACTTGGAATGGCACAAGTAAACTGTAATTCAACTTTACCCGAAAAGGAACATTCACACATCATCTTCAAAAGAAACAATTCAGTAAACATTAAGATTTCCTTGACACACAAACATACTGATATATCCATTCCAACATGTCTTCTGACAGTTACTGCATGTACTTTCCATTATTAACATTACACCTACTTAAAAACCATATTCTGTTGGTGACATAGAGAACTTATATATCAGATCTTTTTTTCATATTGACCTTGCAATATCCTAATCTCCACATAATACATTATCTGCTTTTGGTTGATATCATGCAGGATCCCATCACTCCAATAATCCGTTTTTGCAATTATTCAACGTATCGAGTGTACAACTTGAAAGAAGTACATGAGAGGGTATGACTTCTTTGTAAACTTGAAAGGCATCCATATCTCCATGGACCACTTCCACTCATTTGATCATGCTCAAAACACATCAAAGTCAAAGGTTTATGTTCAGACCAAATTTGTTCAAGCTTGATTACCTAAGTTTGCAATCTCAACCTGCCCTTAGGCTTAAATATGAACCTAAGTGCAGATTATTTAGAACATAGGTTCAGATTGATTGAGTATTGTTGTCCTAAACACACAAATATTGTCCATTTAATTCATCATGCCATCCAATAGCTTAAATTGTATAGTCTAACAAGTGAATAGATTAAAGAGTGACTACGGTTCAATTATGATTTGCTCCTCTTTATATACCGAATTCACATTCTTGGAGCTTTAAGCAATTTTCTTGATCATGCTAGATTAGTCTTTTATCGATTCAAATCCCCGTATTGATGTATAAAACATCAGTATTTTCACTAGCACCCAGAATATTTAGACCAACTATCCATTCCAACCATCAAATGCAAGTTGTAGTCTAACAGTGTTTCTTGGCATTAACCTCCTCAACATTTCCTTACCAAGTACTCCTCTAATTCTTTAAAACAGATAAAAAATACCTCCAAAATTTTTCATGCTGAGCAATCACCTATCTAGAGTTACCTTGATCATGGTTAATCAGAGCCTTTTTTTATTGCTCCAATTGATATGTAGAAATGCTAAAGTTTGAGTTTTCTAATTTATCTATTTAACTCTTAACCCTGTATCAAAGAAGTTAAGAGATTACACAATGACAAATGAAAAAATACTTAAGTAATTACTCTTCAGGAAATTTGTGATATGAAATGCACTTTGCTCAACAATTACTAGAGATAGTTCCATCATTGTGGGGTAAAACTCACATCGAAGATATAACTAGGTTATCTTGAATACTTAGACCAACCATTTTAAAATGTTTCATCAAGATATCTTCTCTTGATTGAAGAAATCAAAATCAATTTTCTCTTACACTCTATTGCAATCAAGATTAAATAATTGTGGGACAATAGTCCATTAGATGCCTTATCATTTTCAAAAATGGGAAAAGAGTTACCTTATCATTTTCGCGGCACCAAAGCCAAGAGTATCATGAAACAAGTTTCTCATGTACTTCTTCTGTGCAAGGACCTGTACCCCCGGTTTGTTGTAAATATCTGAAGGATATGCCTCGCCACCCGCATCCTTGTGTTCATTCCAAAGGAAAATGAACTTCTGATGAAAAAGGTTCCAGGTCTCTTCAATTGTCTTCAAAATCCACTTTTTGTATGCCTACAAGATGACAAGTAATTCAAATACATTGTTAAAAATGGTGTGCGGCTACCAACTCTGTTATAGGAAATGTTTAATGTATAAACTGAGTTTGGTTGCTCAAGAGAATTAAGTGACATATTGTTAGAATTAAGTGACATATTGTTTACTACTTAATAAGTAACATTTTGATATAAGAAATAAAAAAAACCAGACAATGTCAAAACAAAACTTTTAGAAGGCATCCAAGAAGGTGATGCTTTATGTGGATTCACTATCTGTGATTAGAACAGTAATGTCTTATTGACAACACTAATCTAATTACTGACATTCTCTGCAACTGTTTTATATTATCAGTTCATTTTTAAATGGCTAGCCACCAAAAATTTGACACCCGACATCAAGGCCATGCGGCTTTTGACTATAATGAGGTTCGACAATGGATTTAGAAGGTCGTCTGCTTGATTTACATCTGATAAGGATGCAAACAACAGCTAAGAATACAAGATGGACAAATGAAAGCACCTTGTCAGCAAGAAAATCATGTTTGATGGAATTCATATGGAGTATGGTTGAGGCACAGGATTGAAGGTAGACAAACTTATGGAGACGAGCAAATGAGCAGATTACAGAGAGGAGAATTTTCTTTTAGAAGTCTTATTTGTTGCAATTATGGCTTGTCATATACACAAAGATTATATAGATAAAACAAATGCAGATCCACATAGGAATAGAATAAATCAAATCAAATAAAAAAAAAAGTGGTCATAGTTAACACCCGATAAAACTCCAAGAACCAGTATTTCATCAACTCCATGATCCATGATTTTTGACGAACTAGCAATGGCATGACAAGATTTTCTGATAATTATGTGATAAAACTAGCTCCTGCATCATGTGTCAGATCTCATGCATTGGCTTCTCCAAATTGTCACTATATAAAGACTCTTAGCTAAAACAGATTTGCATTATATATACAGTCTCATTTTACAATCTTAATGGCATATGACCAAACTATCAGGGATAACTGATCAGGTAATGCTTTGGTTTCAAATAAAACGATGTCTGTAAAACAAAGAAAACAGGTGTGAGGCCAGAGTTCATGAAAATATTAGCAGAAAATCAATGAACTCTACTATCTTGTTGATCTAGTCAAGATAACTCTCAGGCACATCTAACAAAATAAATAAAATTTAAATAAAATGGAAAGTTCTTAGATTAGCAGCATACTCGACGGTCATTTCCTTCACTACTATGTCCATCTTGTGCAAAGAAGGCCAAAATCAAATTTCCCAAAAATGCTCCTATGTCAAAACCCATAGGTCCGTAAAATGCAAATTCCGGATCTATTACTTGAGTAGAATCACTTGTCACCATTACTGACCCAGTGTGAAGATCTCCATGGATTAGAGCTTGCGCTCTTTCACGGAACCTACAAATTAGACCGAATTTTACATGAATCAATTTTTCATGCACACACAAAACAACTAGTTCAATCATCAATCAAAGTCAATGCAAAGACAGGAACAATACATGGACTTCAAGTCAGCCACTTCAACTTTTAGTGTATCATCATCTCGAATTGCTTCAGCATCTTGATCAAGGTACGGAGACGTCCAATGATTATACTTGGCAATTTTATATGGATCTGAGAAGATGACCTGCTCTGTATGCCTACACATGGCTGCATTCCCACAATATTCTGCCACTGTATGGTATATAAAATAGAGCAGTTAAGAAAACAAGACCAATACATCCACATGTTGATCTTATAAATTCTTGTATGTGATATTGCTCATCACTAGTTGCTTGAATTAGAACTCAGATTAGATTATTTTGTTTACATACACTGACCGTCTTTGCATCATCGGCATCAATAGCAAATTCGCAATATTCTGGGTTAAAAAAAAGTCAAGATAAAGCTATTGAAATCACAGTAAAGTTCTTTAACGCAGCTACTAATACACCAAAAAGAAAGTAGGTTTCACACATAAAATTTCATAGATGGTGCCCAAATGCTAAACAACATAGATAAAGAAGCACAATGTATGTTTGATCTTAGAATTAATGGCACCTTTAAGAATAATAAGTTTCTCTAGCTAGCTAGCTAGCTATAAGATATTTTACCGGCTGCTAAACAGGAACAAGAATTCCAAGATGACAGACACATACCTGCAGCTCTATGCTCTAAAGTTGAACAATAAAGAAGAGATGTGAAGTAAAGTGTTTTCGCCATAAAATCAGCCATATGTTCTGCAAGTAGTGGATATTCAATTCCAGCAATCAATCCTTTCCGTAGAATAATGTGCGGAGGCTCTATGTGCCGCATGCCAATCAATGACATAGAGCGGTCAAAATGATATACTTCCGGGACATGATTTGGACACAACCGACCATGATCTTTCAAAGCCAATGCCTCAAAATATGCTCGCTCCTTCGTCAATGGCCATGAGTCCCCAACACAACGAACATACGGCAAAGCCTGGTTTTCCAAACAAAAACCATCAAACACAGTATTAAAATCTTAATAAAGCATCAGAGTTACAGAGCAAGCTGGACAGACAGAATCTATGATTTGAGCATAAGGAAAAAAGGAAACCCTTTAAGCTGCACAGACAAAGATCAAATTTGAGAACATAAAACAAGTTTATACAATCTGTACTAATGCATCACTATATAGGAAAAAAGAACAATGTTAAAGTTAATTAGATACTTGCAAACTGTGCAGGCAATAATCAGAACTTGAGATTGAAACACACAATTTGTGCAGTTTGTTTACTTCCATTCTCATACAGGAAAACAATAGTGTAAAATTTAACAAATCCTTGTAAAAATTTGAGAACAGATATCTCATTTTATGCAACCTTTTACATACAATTACTGCACAACAACAACAACAGCAGCAGCAGCAGCAGCAGCAGCAGAAATCAAACATATTATCCAACAACTTCACTTCAGTATCATATAGACGTTTTCACAAAGAACCAATTTTCCACCAGAAATCAAACAACACAACAAAGAATCACAACCCCGCGAACATCACTTCCGGCAACCAACAGGAACAAAGAGAAAGAGAACAAAGACAAAGACCTGCTTGATGACAAGGGATCCACCAGGGCCAATGACAATGTAAACAAAGTTGAGATTGCCATCGCCAACCTCCTTGATGCTGAGGGAGTCTAACTGGTTCCTGAGCCTAGCCGACAGTGCCGGTGTGGCCTTCATATACTCGACCAGAGACTTCTCGTCGAGAGGCCTAAATCCTTCCGGCGCCGGTGCCGCCATCATTGGAAGCTCAAGAGCAAAAGAGTGAGACTAGTGTTTTGAATGGGAAAGATGAAAATGTGGTTCAATGAACCTGCCCAAATTCTGTATTTTCAGAGATTTGGATTCTCTTTGAACCTTTGACAAATCAAACTAAGAATAAGACTTGGGTGGATATGTCAGAAAATATGAAGACTATGGAATACAAGTGGCAGAACTGTTTGGATCGAGAGCAAGAATAAGCAGCCAGCACACTTGAGATGGATGTGAATTTTTGGAATTGACACTCGAATCTCACACAATTGTATCACAACTTAATCATACATTGATAACAGAATGAATGAGAAAGAAGTCTGATATATTTCACACTCAATAATTCACTGCTTTTCATTTGATTAAGCATCAGGCATTTATACAAACACCTAGCAGACCAACTATCATGGTCGCACAGTACATAGCTAGAGAACATTCAAATTAACCAAACATTACAAACAAACACAATTACATATAAGTTTAAGCATCCCTAGATGCAATACAAACAAATGCATTCAGTTTGGTTGAGTCCTGATGATGCGCATCAAAGCCTGGAATCCAGGAGAAGAGACGCGCACCAAAGCCTGGAATGCTGGAGAAGAGCTGGAGCTGCAGTGGTGTGTTCATTGGGATCTGATCAACAATCTCCAACAAGAACTTCTGTACAGAGAGAAGAATTAACAAGTAGTTTTTAAGTTTCAATTTTACATTTTTTTTTATTTGACTAAAAATCCGGAATGAGCATGTTATTGATTGGAGTGATTGAAGACTTTGAAGATGAAGCTGCTAAAGATCTCAGTTAAACTCTCAGCCGAAGAAGTTTGAAATTTAGGTTAATTTATTCATTTAATTTTTGGAGGGAACAATGGATTTAATTTGAAGGGTCAGGATTTGATTATTAGACTTCAGTGTGTAAGTTCGAGGCAATGATGGGATGTGTTTTGAGCTAGTTAGGTTGAGTCATTTTGTTTAGTTATAAGTCAAGGGTCAAAGTTGTGGTTTTGTTCTCATGTCTGATATGACTAAAAAGAGACAATGTATGGCTGTGAGTTAAAGTAGTTGAATCATTGATTCTCTGAACTTTGAATTACTGTTCATCTTCTTCTTGAGTTTGTTTGTTTTTTTCAGTTTTTTTAGGTTCTCTTAGCCATAAAGTAGTATCAGAGCTGGTAGAAGAAGTCCTCAAAGAAGGGTGAAACTTTGCTCTAGTTTAAGATGGCTTCAGGCAGTGGCTCTTCAAGCTTCTCTCAACTATTAGTACCCCAGTTTAATGGAGAAGACTATGATCATTGGAACATCATGATGAAGACCTTATTCAAGTTCAATGGATTGTGGGATGTTGTAGAAAAGGGTTTATTTGAAGAAGAAGACAAGATTGAGGAAAACAAACAAAAGGATGTCCATGCCTTGTTTCTTATACAACAGGCAGTTCACTGTCCCTTGTTCTCTAGAATTGTTGTTGCTAACACAGCCAAGGAAGCATGAGACACTCTTAAAACTCAGTTTCAAGGAAGTCCCAAGATCAAGGCTTTAAGAATTCAGGCTTCGAGGCAATCCTTTGAAAATCTACATAGAAAGGAAAATGAAACTATTCAAGCTTATATTGCAAGGGTGAATGATCTGGTCAATCAATTTCAAAGTTTAGGAGACAAATTATCCTGAACCACTTGCTATGGGGAAGATTCTAAGAAGCTTAGGACCAAAATACAATTTTGTTGTTGCAGCAATTGGTGAAGCCAAAGATCTCATAACACTCACTGTGGATGAACTAGCAGGATCCCTTCAAGCTCATGAAGCTTTATTGCTAAGTCAAGATGGCACACTCTCTGACAAGGCATTTGTGATTAATTTAGAAGAGAAAGCTCTTATCACAAAAAGAGAGACAACTAGCAATCAAAATTGGCATCTCAGTCATGGCAGAGGTAGGAACTTCTTCAGAGGGTGAGGGAGAGACTATAGTAGAGGCAGAGGCAGACATATTGGTGACACAACTAATGAAGGAAAACAAAATAGTGACTATAAAAACCAAACAAGTCAAGCATCCTATCAGAGAAATACGAGATGGAACTTAAGAAATGTTCAATGTTATCACTGCAAAAAATTTGGATATATACAGTCTAATTGTTGGTATAAAGACTGGAATATGGGAGAAAGCTCAAGTTCTAATGATGATAAAAATGTGAGTGAAAAATTTTGGAGTCTGTTTATGGTACACACTGAAACTGAGTCACCAGAACCTTCAATTTGGCTACTTGACAGTGGGTGTTTTGGCTATATGACTGGAAGAAAAGAATTGTTTTATCAGTTTGAAACATATAGGCAAACTGGGTGACAGCAAGGAGATACAGGTGGCAGGAAGAGGATTTGTAAGTGTGACCATTAAGACTGGTGAAACAAGGATGATTCACAATGTTCAATTTGTGCCCAATTTGGCTCACAATTTAGGCCAATTAGTCAGCAATGGATATCAGTTAATGTTTGAAAATGAAATGTGCAGAATATTTGATAACCAAGCTGGAGTTCAATTAATGACTGAAGCATAACAAGAATAATTTATTCCCAGTTGAATTTTCACAAACTGGATAGTTAAATGTAGTTATATCATGTGAAGAAGACTCTCTACTGTGGCATGACAGGTATGGTCATTTGAACTTTCAAAGTCTTCAAGTGTTAAATTAAAGAAGTATGGCCACTGGTCTGCCTAAATTGAAACAATTCAAAAATTGTGAATGTTGCATATATGGTAAACTATCCAGGCAATCATTCATCTCTGAAAATTCTTGGAGAGCTAAAGAAAAGTTACAACTTGTGCATTCCAATTTGTGTGGGCCTATGCAAGTGGACTCACTTGAGGAACCAAGTATTTTCTGTTATTCATTGATGATTTCAGCAGAATGTGCTGGGTCTATTTTGTTAAAAATAAGTATGAGGTTCTTACTTGCTTCCAGAAATTCTTGGCTATAGTTGAGAGATAGTATAGTTACAAATTAAAAACTTTGAGAACAGACAGAGGGGGTAAATACATGTCTAGTGAATTTAGAAATTTCTATGATAATCATGGTATCAAGTATGAATTCACTGCACCCTATTCCCCTCAGCAAAATGGTGTTGCTGAGAGGAAAAATAGGACATTAGTCGAAAGGGCCAAAAGCATGCTAAATGGTAAGTATTTGCCAATTAAATTCTGGGCCGATGCCATATCTACTACTATTTATGTATCCAATTTATCTCCAACTATGGCAGTTATGAATAGAACTCCTTATGAAGCATGGTTTAGGAATAAACCTAATGTATCACATCTAAAAAATCTTTGGATGTATTGGCTACACAAAAATTCCAGCTCAGAATTTACAAAAGTTCGATAATAGAGCTAAAAAATGCATCTTTGTTGGATACTGTGTTGATTCTAAGGCTTATAGCTTATTTGATCCTTTTACTGGCAAAATTGTCATTAGCAAGGATGTCAGCTTCGATGAACAAAAAGGTTGGGAATGGAATACAGACAGTGTAGACACTCACAAAATTATTTCACCAAGCATTCCTTTTACTAATGGGAGTTCTGGCAGAAATTTAGCTAGTGATACTGAAAGTTATGATATAGAAAGAGTGACAAATTCAAATGACAACAGAAATGTTGAAGCTCAGGATTCTCCAAATAACAGTCAAGGTGAAGAAACTCCTCCTGGAAAAGTCAAATTGCTTAGAGAAATTTATGAAAACTGCTCCTTTGCATTAACAGTATCTGATCCAATGACATTTGAAGAAGCAGAAAAAAATCCCAGAATGGAGAAATGTTATGCAAAGTGAACAGTCTGCAATTGAAAAGAACAAAACTTGGGAATTAACTACTTTACCACCTGGAAAGAAAAAAATTGGAGTGAAATGGATTTTTAAAAGAAAGTACAAGCCCAATGGTGAAGTTGATAAACTCAAAGCCAGACTAGTGGCTAAAGGTTACAATCAAGAATATGGTGTGGATTATGAAGAAATATTTGCTCCTGTGGCAAGGATGGACACTATTAGAATTTTGATTGCTTTGGCAGCTCATAAAAATTGGCCAATCTACCAACTGGATATAAAATATGCTTTCTTAAATGGAGAAATAGAGAAGAATTCTATGTTGAGCAACCCAAGGGATTTTAAGTCCAAGGAAAGGAGCAGATGGTTTATAAGTTACATTAAGCTCTTTATGGATTAAAACAAGACCTAAGGACTTAGTATGGAAAATTTGATTCTCACTTGCAAGAACATGGGTTCAAAAGAAGCTTGATAGAACACACATTATATACAAAAATTGGAGATTATAATGAAATTCTTATAGTCTGCCTTTATGTGGATGATGTAATTTATCTGAGTCCATCTTTAGAGATGATGAACAAATTCAGAGAAGATATGCAGAAGACATTTGAAATGAGTGATCTAGGGTCAATGTCCTATTTCTTTGGATTGGAAATTAAACAAGATCTGTCAAGAATTCACATCTCTCAGAGAAAATATGTGGAGAACTTATTAAAGAGCTACAACATGATCAGTTGCAAGCCTTCTATAACTCCTATGAATCCAAGTCTGAAAATGAGCCTATTTGAAGAAGGTGAGTCTGCAGACATAACTATTTACCGGAAACTGATTGGAAAATTAATATATGTAACACAGTCCAAACCTCATATTTCCTTCCCAGTTAATTTATTATCTAGATTCATGCATCAACCTACAAAGAGTCAATTTGGTGCTACAAAATAGATTCTTAGATATTTTGCTGGCTCAATAGACTATGGAATTCACTATGAAAGAGGGAAGAACTGTCAATTAACATGCTACTCAGACAATGATTGGGGAGGGAGTTTAGTGGACAAAAAAAGCACTACAGGTGCTACATTCTCAATTGGTTCAGGGATTGTGTCCTGGATATCAAAAAAAAGCAAGATATAGTCACTCTTTCATCAACTGAGGCAGAGTATGTGGCCTTATGTGGAACATGCTGTCATAGCTTATGGATTAAAAGAATTCTGTTAGAGTGTGGAGTAAATTTTGATGAACCCATTGCAGTGGGGTGTGGCAATAGATCCTGTATCGCAATTGCAAAGAATCCTGTACTTCATGGGAGAACAAAACATATCGATGTGAAATTTTATTTTATTCGAGAACTTATGTCAGACAAGACAATTAAATTGATGTTTTGCAACACTAAAGAACAATTAGGAGACATATTTACAAAGTGCTTGGACTCTAAGAAATTCTGCAGACTTAGAGATGAATTAGGAATAAGCAGCCTTCAATCAAGAGGGATAATTGATGGAGTGATTGAAGACTTTGAAGATGAAGCTGCTGAAGATCTCAGTTAAACACTCAACTAAAGAAGTTTGAAAGTCATGTTAGTTTATTCATTTAAACTTTGGAAGGAACATTGGATTTAATTTGAAGGGCCAGGATTTGATCATCAGGCTTCAGTGTGTAAGTTCGAGGCAGTGATGGGCTATGTTTTGAGCTGGTTAGGTTGAGTCATTTTGTTTATTTATAAGTCAAAGGTCAAGTTGTGGTTCTGTTCTCATGTGGTATATTGTAATGTCTGATATGACTTAAAAGAGACAATGTACGGATGTGAGATAGAGTAGTTGAATCACTGATTCTCTGAACTTTAAATTACTGTCCATCTTTTTCTTGAGTTTGTTTGCTTTTCTTCAAATTTTCAGGGTCTCTTAGCCATCAGTTATGGGCATGGTTGTCAAAACCGGACCGGCCCGGCAGGTTCGACCTGAAAAACTGGGAGCCAACCATGAGGCCGGTCCAGTTACATCCTTTGACTCGGTCTTATAATAACCCTGCCAGATCAGATGGGTTCAAAAAATTAAATGAGGGAGTCGGAAGAGTCGACGAGAGGGAAAAAAAGGAAAGAATGCCGGTGGTGCGAAGAAGTTAAGGAGAAGCCACTGACAAGAGGAAGTGAGGGAGCAACGGCATAAGGAAAAAAAAACAAAAGAAAATGACGGTGGTGAGAGGAAATGAGGTGCAGATGGAGAAGGTGAGGGAGAAGCCAGTTAGAGAGTGAGAGAGATAGAGAGAGAAGGGGGAATAGTGGCCACATGATATTTTTATTTATTTCTTTCTTTCTTTTTTGAGTCATGAGAAAGGGTGAGAGTCCCGAGAGAATTATTTGTTGTTTTTAATATTTTATATTTTAAAAAAATTAATAATATTATATTAAATAAAAATTCTAAATGTTAAATCTAATTGTATTTCAGATATTTTAAAAATAAATAAATATATATATATATAATTAAAGTTTTAAATATATTTAATTAATTGTATTTTTAATTATTAAACTATAGGTTATATTATTTTTATCATTATTAATTATTATAATATATTTTTAAATATTATATTATTGAACCCGGTTCGACTCGGCCGGGTCTGACAACCTTGGTTATGGGTTGAACTGCTGAAGAGTTCTCTGTGAAAGATGATGAGAAGTATTCATTTTATAAAAAAAGAATTACAGCAGCTATTCACATGGGGTGAGGGCAGTATAATCATTTATAACAGGCTGTGCGGCGGGTTTGGAGAACATGGGTGTTTGTTTGACTGGATTTGAAAGCCAAAGGATTTGAAACTCCTTTGATTTGAGAAATCCTTTATATGTTTCAAGATATTTGCATTTTTTTTTTTTGTATTTTCAAATCCAGAAGTCATGAGATTATGGAATTCCGCCAAAATAACCGAATTTCAAAATCCCATCAACTGAATCTCTCACATGACTTGCACATAAGGGATTCACGTGCAAATATATATTAATTATATCAATTACTTATAATATTTAAAATTTGAATTCATATTAATTATATTAATTATATTAAATAAAATATAATTATAGTGTAATTAATATTAGTAATGTAATATAATTGATATATTACATTATATTAATTATTTTAATAAATTATTAATATATTATATTTTATTATAATATATTAAATATTACACTATAATTATATTTTATAAAATATTAAATAAAATATAATTATAATGTAATTACTATTAGTAATATAGTATATAATTGATATATTATATTATATTAAATATTTTAATAAATAATTAATATATTTTATTATAATAAATTAAGTATATATTAATTATATTTTATAAATATAATTAATAGTGTAATTAATATTAGTAATATAATATATTATTCGTATATTATATTATTATTTTAATAAATAATCAATATATTATAATTTATTATAATAAATTAAGTATATATTAATTATGTTAATTACTCATAATACTTAAAATTTGAATTCATATTTACATAAAATAAAATGTATATTTTATAATATATAATATTAGGGTGGGGTAACCTCATCATAGGTGACCATAACATGTAATCCAAGCAAAAATACATCAAACCAAACACATATTTTTCAAATCTAGATTTACAAATTCCTCCAACCAAACACAAAATTTTGTAACCCAGCATTATAAATACATCCAACCAAACACTGGATTTGACTTTCCTGAATTTTCAAATACAAGAATTTGAAAATACAAATCCACTGCATTTACAACTACATCCAACCAAACGGCCCTACATGAGTTACCACTGTTCATTGGTGGTTGTTATGACGGGCCACAAAGGGTAGAAAGGGAATTGTTGCAGATTGGGCATGGAGCCGAGTTGGTGGATGAATATAAAAGCATCTTCTTCCAGTGGAGTTATCTTGGAAGCTTAGTTCATTCTTTTTTTTTTCTACTCTTTGTTATTTCCTTTCTTCATTGTTAGGGTTTGAAGGGTCTTTAGGTATTTATTACCTCTTATCTCTAATTTGGGTTATAATCTTTAGAGAAATCAATGTAACTCTTGTTCTGTTGTGTTATGCTTTGCGATTGGACTATTTAGTTGTATCAGAGCATGTTTTTCATAAAGCAAAATCATAATAACAAAATCCCATGTGACTGTAGAGACTTACAAACCTTAATTTGCAAAATATGTTAATTAATGTTTTTAAGAACCTTTTTAAAAAATATTTTTTTACATGAAGAAGCTGAGAAGCAAACACTTTCCCCAAATGCAATCGTCAATACAACAAATCCAACTAGTCTGCATTTCTAAATAACAAAAGAAGAAATACGGAAAATATATATATATGTATAAAATTCATCAAGATTTCTAATAAAGCATATGATCAAACATCAAGAAACCTCGCGATAGTTAGGTTATGATGGGCTCATGAGCTTCATCAATAAATACTCCATCAACTCCAAAATCTTCTCACGATCTGCTTCGAAGTGAAGCTCTCACACGAAATTGTGAAAATAATCAAAGATACTCCAAAATTCAATCAAGAACATCAATAAACTCTAACCAAAAAGAGGTATATATATATATATATATATATATATATATATATATATATATATATAGAGAGAGAGAGAGAGAGAGAGAGAGAGATAGGAATATCGTAATAGGCTTTAGCACAAACCTCTATGCTTTCATCTCCAAGGTTCTAGAAGACATCGGAGGAGATGTCGTCCAATTTATTGAGCAGATGTTGGTAGCTCCGAGTCATCATTCCAAACTTTTAGAGTTTCAAGATGAAACAAAGATTCAGAAGAGAGAAAAAAAGGTTTACAAAGTTGTTTTCCGGTTTATTTTCTGTGCTACTTGTAAACACATAACCTAGTTTTTCTTTTCTTTTTTTATAAAGGAGAATTCTAGAAAGGTTTGTGGTGTTGGGTAGAAAATTATTTTGTTAAATAATATCAATAGAGGGTTTTTGCAATTTTGGAGATTTCGAGGTAACTCCTTTTGTATGCAGGGCCAACTTTTATAGAACTTTGCATTTAGAAGGCGTACACAGAATGGAATGGGATGAGAATGGGATTGGTATCGGGAGTGAAAAAAGAGGGATGGAAATGAGAATGAATATTGTGTTTATTTAAAAAAATATTTCATTGGAAATGAAAAAAGTAAGAGAAAGAAATGTGATTAAATTAATTTTATGTGTTTAATACAAATAATTGGTATCGATGTATAAAATATTGAATTATATTTAATAACAAATAATTTTTATTTATAAATATTTTTAATACTATTACTTAAAATAATTATTACAATTAAATATTTAATTTAAAATAATTCATATAATTATTATTCTTATTAATTACTATAATTAAATATTTAAATTAAATAGTTCACTTTAATTATAATTTAGTATTTAAATTAATTAATACATATTACTTATTATTTAATTTAATTATTATTATTAATTATTTAAATTAATAATTTTTATAATTAAAGGGTATATAAGTAATTTATCTTACATTCCCTCCCATTTTCCTCAAAATTGTGGGGCACAAGGATTGTCCCCTCATAATAGAGCATGGACATCCAAAAAAATAAAGGGGTTTTTTTTCCGTTCATATATTATAACAAACTGCAGATATATAGATATAAAAGGTTCATTGTGTTGCGTAGAAAGCTATTAATACTGGGAATAGTTGAAATCTCATAATACAAACATTATATATATAGAATTTTGTTTCGTAGGAGTTTGTTGATGTTTGCAGTCTATTTGTTATTTCAATGATTCTTTAGAAAAATGTTATTTCGGAGCTTCTGTATGGGGTGGAGAACTTAGAGCTTACCGCTAATCATCCTCAAAGTTTGATGCATTTTCATTCGACCCGATATTCTTCTTTAGTCTTTAGAGGTAGCAACTTCCTCAATGAACAAATTGGCATTTGTTATTTAAGTTGCCTCTTTTATTGGAATAGGGAATTTTGCTTTTCTTTTGCTTATTTCAGTATCAAATATTTTGTACAGTTTTAACCCCTGAGTAACTATTCTATATGTCAATCCTATAGTAAAGTACAACTCTTTTCCTTTCACTCAAAGGATTGATGAAGAGGTTCGACTTGGTTGATATCTTTAATTGTTGGCATCATTGGTTTGAATTTCTTTGTCTATTTTTTTGCTTGTTTATAAAAAATGACCAAGTTCATTCCATCAGTTTCATATTCCATCATTAGATTTAGCCTCATAATGAAATTAAATAAACATTCAAAGGTCTTGTTAGTGGATATTTTTTGGGTGAAATCGATATGAAGTAAAATCAAAGTCCTCATGAGATATAAGTTCATATGTGATTAATGGAGTTTTAATTCCATTCTAATCACACCAAAGTTAGTCTCCCTAGTTATCCAAGCTCGCATAGCATACATTGTAGGCATTGTAGTACCATCCAAATACTTTGTTTATGCCTAGGATAGTAGCTTGAACCTTGAACTTATTGCACTAGGAAATAAAATGCAGGGTAAGTTATTTGGAATATGGTTCTGATGGTTTTTATGCTAAGGTTTTATACACAATAAAAAATAAATATGTAATTTATTCTATATTATGATCATTGTTGGGTTAAAGTTAAGAAATTTTGGTATAGTTGCTCCACATTTGGACAAATTTGAAGTTGTTGCTACTCTTGTGGAAGGAGTTATATATGTTCATTTTTAACTTGATATTTGTATCATTAAAAATAAGAAATGGTTAATGTTAGTTGTATGTTGTTACTAGTGTCTTCATTGAATACTTCATTATTTGTTGTACCTTAGTTTGAACTCCTACTTTGCTAGAATGTCAAATTTGACATAAATTTTTATTATAGTAGATGTGTTCTGATATGTGTGTCTTGTTGAGAATAATTTAATAAATTTATTTTCTAAATAAGAAAAAGTTTTATTGTCAAAAAAATAAGATATAGATTTATAGTCATAGCATTGGAATTTCATAGTGTACCTTTGAAAGTTTTGGCAACCAAAACAATAAAGACATTGATTGATATTGGTTGCATTGCATCTATTAGAAGCTCAGGTACATTAAGTAATGAAAAACAATATTCCCAGATAGTGACCTTGACTATGTGTCCATTATAAACATGTAGCTATAATTTTGTAGAATTAAGTTTGACTACATTGTTGTATGATTAAAAAATAGATACTTTGAGGTGAAGGAGAGCTTTTGTAATTTTGGAATCATAACTATCTCTTTTGTCTACAATCTTATCATATTTTGGTACATAAATACGTATCATAGGGCTGATTAATTAAAATGAGTATTCCAATAGCATTTGAAAATAAAAAATCATAATATTTAGTTAGTAGAGTTTAATTCTCTAAATCAAATTATGTAACCAATAATGAATAGATTTTCAAGTTTGAATGAATGATCTGTCCAAGTACTTGTATGAATTAACTAGTGATTCAATTCTTTGATCATATATAAAATTGAAGAAGTGACATGAAATAACCGACGGATCATTTTTGCTAGGATCACCTTATTGAATCAGTTTCAAGAAAATAGCTAATCCTTAGTTAATAGTGAGATGCCTAATTTTTGATTTAGCAACTTGGATCTTTGTAAAGATGTAAATTCCTTTTTCTATGAGTTTTTGAGGAAAACATGGAGCATCTATTTCTTGCATATGCATGTGAATTATTGCACCCTATTAAATGAAATAAGAAAATTAGAAGCAATGGAATTGTTAATTCTGATAACATGGATTGGCATTATATGACAAGCCGAGTAATGACATGACAAGAGGAAGGTGACATGGCTATGATGACTCAGCTAGGGAAGTAGTGACTAAGAAGATGACATGGCAATGATGACTTGGCACAAAGGATGAGTGACTAGGATAATGATGTGGATGAAGTTAGGTGTCATGACATGTGAAGCTACAAAGGTTAGTAGATCAAGATGAAGATTATGTTTAGAAGATATTCCTCTCAATGGAGTCATGTGATGATCAACTATTTTTGGAAAGTGCATCAAGTCTAAAGGATCTCTTCAAGAAGGGTGAGTTTTATTTAAAGTATGTTTATCTATCCTTGGTAAGATCCGGGATGATAAATCATATTTTTGATAAAACTCCTTTTTAAAAATATCTATTTTAAAGAGGGAGAGGAATATTCTATCTTTGGCAAGAATTCAAGATTATAAAGAATGTATAAAGCTTAGTTTGGTGTGAAGCTATTTGAAGACACAAACTAAGATAGGCAATGACAAACCTAGTTTGGTGTGAAGCTATTTGGAGACACAAACTAAGTTAGGCAAGGACAAGCCAAGGAGATTATCAAGACCATATTTAGCAAAACAATTTGAAGGAAGATCCAAGAGCTATCTATGAGCGGAGCTATTCAAGGAGATTGATTGAAGATTGCAAGAGATATGATTAGAGATTTGAAGATTCAAGCATGGATGATTGAAGATCATGCTTGAAGATACTGAATACTAAACTTGGATGAAGATGAGATCAAGTTTAGTAACAATATTTCCATGAGTCAAACGAAGATCATTTGGGAAGACCAAACTTGGGCAAAGTTTGGAAAGAAGATCGGGAGATCTTCGGTGACCATCTTTGGTGAGATGATTGCGTGTGCCTTGGTAGGCACGTTCCTCGGGAGAGGGAGACCTACTGAAGTGACGTGAGGAAGGAAGCAGCTACAAGCAGGAGGAGCTCGGGTCGAGTCAACTGCTACGAGGCGGACTAAAAGAACCGGGAGGTTAAAGGTCACAGATTCGGGTGCATCTGGCTAGAACTCAGTCATGTTCAATAAGGTGGGCCATGTTACAACTGGGTGTTGCAATATCTAACTTTGGAAGATGTCCGAGTTAGAAAGCCATGGACAATTCTAAAAGAGATAACTTTATTAGACGTCGGTGCATCTATATAAGAGATCCTGTTTGAAGATTTAGGATGAGCCAACAAGTGAGAGACTCTTCGGTGAGAGTTGAGTGTGTGGCCATCGGGCAATTTAGAGAGAATATTCTTTGTGTTGAGAGAGTGTTGTACTCCTTGTTTTTAAATCTCTTTTAGTGGATTGTTTCTCCGGGCCTGGCCCCCCCAGATGTAAGCAAGGTTGTGCCGAACTGGGTTACCAATTTGCTGGTCTCCTTTATCTTGTTTTGATTGTGTGTGTATGTTTATTTCTTGAGTGAGTTTTTGAGTTACTTAGCACATCACACTATCCACCGGAACCATCAGGAATGACCATGGAATTTCAATTGAGTATAAACTAAGTGATTATAAATATTTTTTTTTATTCATTGATAATCGCTTACATACAAATCTATTGTAACAAAAAGCCAATGTGATAATTTGTCCAAAATATAGAATCACACAATCCCAGAGTTTTATAATTTTCAGTTTCACTGCTTAATTTAGCATTCCTTCAACCAACTCAAAGATTTTCTTTGCGGACATTCTTGATCGGAATGTAAATCAGTACAAAACTCAATTAATATTCTTTTAAGTTGCTTTCTAAACAAATTCAAAAACAAATTGTTTCTAAAACAACATTTTAGCAGAACACTTTGTTTTTCCTTTGTCTCTGGCTTTATCTAAATGATAAGAACATATTAAAGGATTTTAATATTCACAATAATTTATCAGTTATGGAACAAAAGTTCAATCATTACTCTAAGTTTTAAACAATAGCCAAATAAAAAAAAAAGATAAATACTGTATATAGCAAATAAAAAAACAAAGTATAAAATTATATATAATTACACCATCTAGGGATGGCAACGGGTTGGGTCGGATACAGGTTTTGCCATACTTATACCCGCGCTCGCTACCCCGCTCCCATACCCGAACCACACCCGCACCTAACTGGTAATCAGGTACCCGTGGGGATACCCGCCCCGCCATGACCATATTTAAAAATATTTAAAATAAAATTAAAATTAAAGATAAAAATTAAAAATATCAATATAAAATCATAGTTGTTTTGTTTGAATGAACACCATAGAGTAAGAAATGAAAATAAACATTCAAAGTAACACAAAATAGACACAACTTCAACACCATAAAGTGGAAATTTAAAAAACCATAACAAAAAAATTGAATATATATAATTGGGTATATTTGTTAATTGAATTTCGGGTCGGGCTTGGGTTTGGGTTCGGGTCGGGTATCAAGATTCCCTTACTCGTACCCGTTTCCGCTTTATATTAGTTGGGTTTTACCTGAACCTGACCCGAAACCTGGTCAAACCGGGTTTTACATGTCAAACTTGGGTCGGATCGGGTTTGGAGATTATTGCCATCCCTAACACCATCTACAATTCCTATGTAAATTTCTGAAAAACTTCTTTCTAAACTACATTCATTGTCTCATCAGTTAAACATCCTTGGTTATTCTCAATCAAAATTTTAAACACATCCCTTTATGTGACTTGTGACAAGGCAACATATAATTGCCCATGTGTGAACACTAGTCTTCGCAAGTAAAAGCCCACTATATTAAGAGTTTGCCTTGATTTTTGTTTATCATCATTGCATAAGAAAATTTCACTGAAAATTATTTTCTATTCATAACATAAAGGAAAAATTAAACTTTAAAGGTTCATTATTATTCTTGGAATGAATTAGTTTCAACCTATGTTAGTATCTAAAATTATCCTTGCCTCAGCCCTCAATAACATAAAAGGAAAATTGTGTTACTTTAAGTCTAGTCCTATTACAAAGTCCATTTCACATGAGCATAATAGCATAACCTATTTTTAATCTGGGTTCATGATTGAGAACTTTAATTAAGTAAAATAGTTAATTATCATGATTTAATTTAGATTCCATAGTAAGATTATCCAAATAGTAAGATTTTTATAAACTAGTAAGCTAGGAATGTAACTAAGGAAAAATTCATCCAGCTCATGGATTAGTTTCCATTCTTGATCTAGAAGTCTCACCTAAATGAGCATGTTAAAGGTGTATATTAATAGATAAAGTAAAAATTGGCCATTTTTTCCCCAAAAGATTAAGTTGTAAATTGTTGCATTGAGAATACCACTTTTGAAATCAATGAAATTAATGAAATTAAAGCTCAAAAGGATCAAAAGAAAGCTATAATCTACCTGTGTATGTTGATTACAACAATGAAAACAATTAGAAATGCATCCACCAATTCCACTCTTTGGAATTATTATATAAAAAAACAATTTAAAAAAAAACACAATGGTCCACATCCATTGCCAATTGAAAATCATATAGTAACGCAAGAGTTTAATTCCAATCTAGTGTTATTTTAATTTTTAATGTTATTAATACATAACAAAACACTGAAAATGAATATATATATATGTGTGTGTGTGTGTGTGTGTGTGTGATTGACAAACTAAAATACCAGTATAGAAAAAAAAATAAAGGAACTATTTTAGTGATTAATTTATTATTATTTTTAATTATTTAATAATATGTTAACACAAAATATGCCACATCAGCCACTAAAATACCAGTAAAGAGTGGGGAAAAAAGTGAGAAAAATAGAAAAAATATTTTGGTGATTAAACCATTTAACAACTATTTCAGAGTATTTGTGCCAAAGCTGTTACTTTTCTAAACGAAAAAGAATAACTTTCTCAAACTAATATTTAACTATGTTTTTTTTAAGATAACTTTCTCAAATAAGATAAATACAGCAATCAAACACCCTTTTACTAAATTAGAAAATAGTACAAAAATAACATCTAGATAAATACAACGATCATGATATCATTTTTGCTCAGATGCTTAGTTGAGCAAGCAAACCTTGGCCTTAAAACTGACAAAGGTTTCAAGAGTATTGCTATCAATGTAGTTGCGAGGGCTGTTAGTACGAGGTTTAACATGGCTGTGAGTGATACACATGTTATCAATCATCTCCGACATGTAAAAAAAATATGGGTAATAATAAAAAAGCTTTAGAGTTTAAGTGGGGTTTCTTGGGATGATTCATAGAAGAAAATCATTATGGGCATTGAAGAATTCCGAACATACATATAGGTAATTTGAAGTTTGTTTTTTATTTTTATAATTGATATTTGTGTGCATTATCTCAATTTACTTGTCCTTGTTTCTTTTCTTTTTTTTTTGTAGTCACATCCTAATGAAGCGGTTTACATCAATAAGCCCATTGAAGATTATGAGGAGATGGCCATTGTTTGTGGGAACGATCAAGCGATGGGGTCATTTGCAAGAACAGGTTCTCAAAGCTTTAGGAGTCTAGGTGTCCGCATGGAAATGCCATCAACACCACCGACATTGGATTCTGATGATCAACCACAAGGGTTAGATGATTGGGATTTCACTAAATCACAACCTCCTCCGGCGAAAACACCAACAACATCCACTTCGAAGGTGAAAGAAGTAAACAAGGGATCAAAGCGTATTAGGCGGGAAGAATTGGAAATCATGCAAAAAATCTCCATTGGATTAGATAGACTTGCAAGTGCCGCGAAGATGGACAAAGGTGTACAGTTGAGTAAGAGATTGTACGATGAGGTCATGACTTTGATTGGCTACTACAATAAGTCTGATCTTGGTTTAGCATATGACCATTTGAATGCCTAAAATAATCTAGCAACTGCTTTTATAAATAAAGATCATGACCTTCGATGCTTTTCGATGGATGGTTTCCTTAGGCAGTTGGGGCATGATGGTGGTGTCTGAGATCGTCTACTCTTATGATTTACTTATGTTGTGTGTTTTTAAGTTTATGGACATTTATTATTTTGCATGTTGTTTTTGTTTGGAGTTGTTGAACTATGTTATGTTTTATGAACATGTTGACAATTTAATGGTGTTGGTTGTTAAATTTAGGTTGTTGAGTCTCAAACTTGTTTGATAAACATGTTGAATTATTGAATATGATTTGTTGACTTTATATCTTGTTTTATGAACATGTTAAATTATTGAATATGATTTGTCTCAAATTTAAGGAATTTTAGATTCAATTTCAAGTGAATATGCTAAAGTGATAAGCACCAATTGATGGTTGTATTAGTAAATTCAATTCAAGTATATTGAATAACTAATTTAAAAAAAATAAATGAAATTTAAATAAATATAATTCGTTAACTTAGATCCATTTAGATAAATAAAATACATTAACTTAAATAAATAAAACATATTTTAAATGAAATATTAAAGAAAATTATAAATTATAAAAATTTTGAAAATAGGGGTAATCTCACTACTTACTTTACATGGTGATTCTAAACCACAACTTACATCAAACCAAACATTTGAAAAGAAAATGCAACATTTTCATTTACAGGCAACCAAACAATCATGATGTAAGTGAAAATACAGTAATTTCAATTACATGTAATTTGACTTACACTGTAATTTGAAATACTGGTAACCAAACAGCCCCTACATCTCACTTGCATCCAGTTCACATGACATACTCAATGCTTTCAAGCAAGGGACACAGACTATAGCTGTCATTGCATGTTATTTATGATTGTTCCACATTATGCAATATATATAGTCATTGAATGGTAAGGGCAAAGGTTACATTTTAAGCATCAAACTGATATCTCCTGAATTACCGAAATAACTTGATCAATAGATTCAAATTGGCATCTCTCCTTCAGAAGCTTCTTCGCGCATTCAAGAGCCCGACGTTCACAATAAGCTCGCTTTTGAGCATCTTGGATCGACTCGAAATCTTCTACGTGGGCAATACCCACAATCCTCCTGCAAAAAGATGCATCAAATGAAGATTGGACACAGAAAAAACATTTCATAAATTTCAGGTGCAGCATGAAATGATCCCAAGTTGAACTTCAATAGAGATTTGTAGGAAATTTAATTGAACTCTAGAAGGTGCATTGAAATTGAGCCCTCTCCAATTCATAACATTTTGTCTTAAAAATTTACAAAAGCACAACACATTGCCATCATATTGGACAAAGTTCATGTCCATCAGTTTATATAATAGTTGTTGGAAATATAGTACCACATCAGTTGTGTAATAGAAATGTAATGAGTTTATATATAGGTATAGAGAGTTGAGCCACTAAGTCTTGAGACTTTTTGGTGTAAGACACCTAAAGCCCCATATAGGCTATATAAGCCCACTAGTACCAAAAATATAAAAATTTAACATGAATCGGAGAAATATAATGGAGCCACCCGATGTGGTATAAAGTTCAAAGTGTGTGACTGACCTTCATGTGTGTAGGACCTCTAAGACACAAGTAGTGTAAAAATCCATGTAAACAGACCTCTGATGTACAGATGCATGCAAAGCTCGAATCGAGTTGAACTTGAGGGAGGAATGTTAAACATAAGTACTCAGCATCGGTTGTGCTGATAGAAGTGTAATGGGTTTATATATAGGTATAGAGGTTAAAGCTACTAAGTCTCGAGACTTTTTGGTAGTAAGACACTAGCCATGTATAGAGCCCATATAGGACCCACTAATACCAAAATATATAATTTAACAATAGTATTTCTTGCAATGGATAAAATATTGTTCCAAATTAAGCAACGGATTGTTACTCAAATAGTTTGTTGCATAAGAAGGTAAATGATGTTGGAACGGAGTCTCGTTTATTCCACTGAAGTTGCCAGATTAGTCCTTTATCAATCCAAATCCCCATCTTTTTCACTAGCATCCAGAATTTTCCATTCCAATCGGAAAAAAGCGAGTTTTAGTCGAACAATTTCTTGGCATCAACCTCCTCAACACTTTCCTTACCAAGTTGTCCTCCAATTCTTTAAAACTGTTAAATAATTCCTCTAAAACATTGGGTGTTGAGCAATCACCTTTCGAGAATGTGCTTGATCAGTGTTGTCAATTAGTCTTCTTTATACATCCAATCAATATGTAGAAATGCTCTAATTTGAGTTTTCTAATCTATCTATTTTAACTCCTAAACCCTGTATCAAAGTTAAGATAAAATAGAAGATAACACAAAGGAATCTGCACTGTCAACTCAACTAATTACATCAACATGCTATATTTAAAATTTTCAACATCATTCAAAAAACACTAAATTAACAACACTAGCAAATGATATATACTCAAGTAACCATTCTTCAGGAAATTTGCGATACGAAATATACTTTGCTCAATAATTACTAGAGATAGTTCCATCATTGTGGGGTAAAACTAACGAAGATATAACCAGGTTATCTAGAATACTTAGAACAACAAATTTGAAATGTTTCATAAAGATATCCTCTTTTAATTTAATGAATCAAAATCAATTTTTTCTTACTCTATAGCAATCAAGATTCAATAATTGTGGACAACCATCCAACAGATGGCAAAAACTGGCAGGACTAAAGCAGTTGCAATTAAACTTCACCAGAAAAATTAGAAAATGGAAAACGAGTTTATTAGTAGGGTTACCTGATCATTTTCGCAGCACCAAAACCAAGAGTATCATGAAACAAGTTGCTCATGTACTTCTTCTGTGCAAGGAGCTGTACCCCTGGTTTATTGTATATATCTGAAGGATATGCCTCACCAGCCCCATCCTTGTGTTCATTCCAAAGGAAAATGAACTTCTGATGGAAAAGGTTCCATGTCTCTTCAATTGTCTTCAAGATCCACTTTTTGTATGGCTACAAGATGACAAGTACTTCAAATACATTACAATACAAATGGTGTGCTGCTACCAAATCAATTATAAGAAATGTTTAATGATAAACTGAGTTTGGTTGCTCAATGGTATTAAGTGACACATAGTTTGCTACTTAATAAGTATCATTTTGAAATAAGAAATAAAAGAAAACCACATAACATCAAAATAGAACTTTCTAGTAGACATCCAAGAAGGTGATGCTTTTATATGGATTCGCAACAAGTGCTCATACAGTAATGTCTCATTGGCAACACTACTTTAAAGAAAGGAAACCTAACAACTGGAATTCCCTGCTACTTTTCTATATTATTGGTTCATTTTTAAATGACTAGCCACAAAAAATTGACACCAGACCATACAGCTTCAGGCTAAAATGAGGCCTGGCAATGGATTTAGAAGGTAGACTGCTTGATATACACCTAATTAGTATGCAAGCGCCAGTTAAGTCAGAATACAAGATGGGCAAATGAAAGCATCTTGTCAGCAAGAAAATACTGTTTGATGGAATTGATAAGGAGTATGATTGAGGCATAGGATTGAAGGTCGACAAACTTATAGAGACAAACAAAGGAGCAGCTTATTTGTCATTATCTTTAAAAGGAGCAGAGAATTTTCTTCTAGAAGCCTTATTTGCTGTGATTATGACTTGCCATATACATAAGGATTACATAGATAAAACAAATGCAGATGCACATAAGTAAAATTAATCAAGTCAACTAAAAAAGGCTGTGGTCATAGTTAACGCACAACAAAGTGCAAGAACCAGTATTTCATCAACTTCATGATCCATGATTTTTTGACAAGCCAGCAATGACATAACAAAATCTTCTAATATGTACATGATGCATAAAGAACATGTTGCCTCATGAGTCAGATCTCATGCATTGGTTTGTCCAAATTGTCACTATAACAAGACTCATAGCTAAAATAAAGTTGCATTATATAGTCACATTATACAATCTTAATGGCATATGACAGGATTATCTGGGAGAACAAATCAGGTAATACTGTTAAAGAAAGAATTTTGCTTCAAAATTAGTTGTTTCATGTAATAAGACATCAGTAAAATAAAGAAAACATGTGTAAGGCAAGAGTTCATAAATATATATTAACAAAGAATCAACGAATCTGCTTTCTTATCGATATAATCAAGGTAACTCCCAGGTGCATACAACAAAATAAATAAAATTAAAAAAAAATCCAAGTGCTTAGGTTAGCAACATACTCCATGGTCATTTCCTTCACCACTATGTCCATCTTGTGCAAAGAAGGCCAAAATCAAATTTCCTAAAAATGCTCCTATGTCATAACCCATAGGTCCGTAAAATGCAAATTCTGGATCTATAACTTGAGTAGAATCACTTGTCACCATTATAGACCCAGTGTGAAGATCTCCATGGATTAGAGCTTGTGCTCTTTCACAGAACCTACAAATAGAGTGGATTTTACATGAAAGATTTTTCATACGCACGAAACGACTAGTTCAACAATTATCAATCAGCTAAAACACCATAAAAGACAATGCAAGTACAAAGCAATACATGGACTTCAACTCAGCCACTTCAACTTTTAGTATATCATCCTCTCGAATTGCTTCAGCATCTTGATCAAGGTATGGAGACGTCCAACGATTATACTTAGCAATTTTATATGGATCTGAGAAGATGACCTGCTCTGTAAGCCTACATAGGTCCACGTTCCCACAATATTCTGCCACTGTATGGTATATAAAACAGAACAGTTCAAAAAAAGGACAATTGCATCCACATCTTGATCCTATTAATTCTTGTATGTGATATTGCTTATCACTAGTTGTTTAAATTTGAACTCAGATTGGACCATTTTTGTTTATATAAACTGGCCATCTTTGCACCATAGGTATCAATCACAATAGTCTAGGTTTTTCCCTTCTTTAAAATAAATAAGTGTTAAAAAAAAAAAAAATAAAAAAGCAATTGGAATTACAGTAAAGTTCTTTAACACAGCTACTAACGCACCAAAAAGAAAGTGGGCTCCATACATAACAATTTTATAGATGGGTTCCGAATGCTAAAGAGCATAAATAGAATCACCACAATGTTAAGTTTGATTTTAGAATTAATGGCACCTTTGAGAATAATTAGTTGATCTAGCTAGCTAGCTAGCTATTAGATATTTAACTAGCCTCTAGAGAGGAACAAGAATTCCAAGATAGCCATGCCTGACTAGACAACAATGGTGCAGGTGATCAAAGCTCGTAACTGACAAAAGCTCCCCCCTTTCAGGAAAACAATATTTAAGACCTATAAAGTCACAAAGCTAAAGAGCAAACACATACCTGCAGCTCTATGATCTAAAGTTGAACAATAAAGAAGAGATGTGAAGTAAAGTGTTTTTGCCATATAATCAGCCATATGTTCTGCAAGTAGTGGATATTCAATTCCAGCAATCAATCCTTTCCGTAGAATAATGTGTGGAGGCTCTATGTACCGCATGCCAATCAATGACATAGGGCGGTCAAAATGATATACTTCTGGGACATGGTCTGGACACAACCGACCATGATCTTTCAAAGCCGATGATTCAAAATATGCTCGCTCCTTCGACAATGGCCATGAGTCCCCAACACAACGAACATACGGCAAAGCCTGGTTTTCCATACAAAAAACATTAAACACAATATTAAATTCTTAATAGAGCATCAGAGTTACAGAGAAAACTGGACAGACAGAAACCATAACTTCTGGATATCCATTTAATTTTATTACAAGGAAGAAGGCAAAATGTTATCAAACCCTTTAGGCTACACAGACAAAGATCAAAATTGAGAATATAGCATAAGTTAATACAATTTGTACCATGGCATCACTATATAGGATAAAAAAAAGTTAAAATCCACTAGATACTTGAAAGCTGTGCATGAAATAATCAGAATTTAAGAAAAGAATACAACTTTACTTTACTTCCATTTTCATGTAGGAAAAAGATTGTGAAAAATTTAACAAACAGCATTACAAAATTAAGAACAGATATCTGATTTTATGCAATCTTTTCCATTCTATTACTGCAAAAGATGAAGAAAAAAATAGTAATTAAACAAATCCCTAGAAACTGCAAAGAAAGCAAACATAGTCCATAAATAGAATCACAAGATTATCCAACAACTCCATCACTTTCGGCAAGCAAGAGGAACAAAGAGGAAGACCTGCTTGATGACAAGGGATCCAGCAGGGCCGATGACGATGTAAACAAAGTTGAGATTGCCATCGCCGACCTCCTTGACGCTGAGGGAATCAAGCTGGTTCCCGAGCCGCGAGGACAGCGCCGGTGTGGCCTTTATATACTCGACCAGGGACTTCTCGTCGAGAGGCCTAAACCCTTCCGGCGCCGGCGCCGCCATCGTCGGAAGATGAAGAGCAAAAGAGTGAGACTAGTTGAATGGGAAAGATGAGAATGCGGTTCGATGAACCTGCCCAAATTTTGTGTTTTCATAGATTTGTTGGATTCTCTTTCAAGACTTGAGTCTTCACGAATCAAAAATAAAAAAATAAAAAAAATTAAAAATATATATATAACTATATATAATAACTAAAACTTTAAAAAATTATTAAAAAATTTTACTTTAGATGTCCACGGTTGTAGCATAAAGATGATCTATCATAGAACCGATATGTGGCTCATCTTTACCCGTTTGATTGATCTCAAATTAACGATTTCTAAAATAAAATATAGCAATATTTTAAAATAATTACTAATATTTTATATAATAAACAAGTATCAAAACTTATGAACCTATGGCTGAAAATAAACCATATTTCAGTTCCATGATAGTTACTACAAAATATAGTTCATTGGATTTTTATTATTGTGTTTTAACATAGTAGATTATTGTCACGCCCCGAACCTGGAGCAATGACAAACGGCCGACACCTGGTCGTGATCAAAGAGGCACCCGGCTCAAAACCCTGCTCTCACACTAGATACAATAACCTCTAACAAAGACTATTAACTTTCAAAAACAACATAGAGGCACACGATGCTCACAATCGATAAAACAAATAACAAGTGTCTCACAAGACATTAAACATAAGACAAAAGTTCTAAGTTCAGCAACAGAAAGTTTTTATTAATTTGAAATATAACTAGCAAATGACTTGCTCACCCGACCCCGCTAAGCCGCTCCACCACCCAACTCTACTCCCGATCTAAAAAGGAGAGAGATAACAACTTAATGAGCTAAGAGCCCGAGAAGCAACCACTAAAAATATCGGGATCATAAAAATGTTCAATAATTTCTAAAAGTATATATAATGTAACAAAGCGGAATAAACAACAAAGTGAAATTCAGGAATCAAAAATAAATCACAACAGATTTCCTTTATCGAAAAACAACAGAGCATATATGTCCCCAACAACTAATGCCAAAACAAAAATATCATAACTTCATTTATTTAAACTCGCGACCCGAGTCGGATTTCGTAACTCATAGGTTTACCCTCGCTGACCGAGCCGTAATATCGAGCCGTTATTCTTCACCGAGCGAACGATGCAAAACTATAGTTTTCTATGTCGAAGTACATGCTCGTACGCTGGGTCGGTGTTTAACCCCGATGTGAGGGTTATTCCGCGATTAATTGGGAACTACGAATTTCTATAACAAAAATATATCGTGTCCAAAATCATTAGTACACACAAAAATACCGTGATCCTGCTTTTTCTTACAAAAATTAAAACCAATTATATCAACAATAACACACTTAACAAAACAATAAATAAATAGCTAAAGTTAATATATATATATACACACACATATATACATACAAATAACTTTGGAATTCAAAAGAAATAACCTCATTTGAAACATAATATATAGAAATTTACCCAATCTTTGAATTATCAAACAATCAGGAATTTTTCATATTTTTAAACAAATTAAAAATAGAATAATACTGCGAATTAAAACAAAAATAAGTGCGAAATCAATGTTCGAGATAATAATTTACTAATAAGATAGCCAAGTAAACCAAATAATGAAGAAATAATTTAACAAAAACAATTTAATAAGTGTCACAAAATACATCATATATTAATATTTATAGGGTGAGCTTACTTACGACGGTCAGCTAACACCAAAACCACAAACACCACGAAATTAGGCTTCCACGAGAACCTTATATTTGAGAGTACATTCCAATGTATTAAAACGCTAAACATGCTACAAATACACGTGAATATACGTGGATCTAATTTCTACACTATCATAATACTTAATACATCTACATTTAACAAATCTAATTTCTATAAACATATCACATCCTTGAAGCAAAACAAAACAATATAATATCAACATATAAAACAACATATCTTTTAACACTGAACACGACATCATAACCCATACACTTCAATATATATATTCATATATTATATAGTGCTAAAATAATGGGACGCCTACAGCCTGCACACTAATTCCCCAAACTAATGACAAACAAAATAAATAAACAAGTAAATATAGATTTGAAAGAATCAAGATATATATATATATATATACTATATATATATATATATATATATATATGAATACATTTTCTAACTCAATGGACGCCACACAATCAGCACATTAATTCAATGAATATATTTTCTAAAATTAATGGACGCCACACACACAACGAGAACATTAATTCAAAAATAATAATAGTAAAAAATAAAAAGTGAAATTCGATAAAACTAAATCTAAAAAGAACATATATATATATATATATATATATATATATATATATATATATATATATATATATATTGATTCTTCCCAAATCAAACTTGCAAATCAGACGTTGATAATTCATTTGTGCAGATGGCTAGCATCAACGTGAGGATAGCCAATCCACTAGGCATAAAAATATAACCCTAATCAGGATCGATAAAGCGATGTCACGACAAGATCTAGAAATAAAAATTCCACCACTTAACCCTGATCTGGGAAGAGAGCGGCCACGCTCACAATGATGATGCATGACCCGCGACGAGAGGCTCGATGTCAAACATCCCTCGCTCACATAGACACACAGCACGCAAACAAAAAGAAGAGGAAAGAGGCAAAATCTCTCCCTCTTTCTTGGTCTAAACAAAAATCTAAATCGGGAGAAACAAGAGGTGGCGGCTAGGGTTTGAAAACCTAATAAAATATAAAGATTAAGAAAAAAAATAAAATTTAATAAAAAAGGAAGGTTTCTATTCCTCTTCCGTAACAGCCATGCATGCAAAAATTAAATGAATTAAATTAAAAACATGTGGGGCCCACAATTATCATATTACAATGGGTGGTTAAGTAAAAAATCTATACTAATGATGGATAAAAAAATACTATTCATGATGCAGTTCAAATGGGTCTTTATGGAAGAAGTCATATCTATCCCTTCTATGGTTGCATAACATGGGAAGAGATTTATTAATTTAGTATGTTTTTGTAAATTTTTTTAGCCGTGCATGTAATGAAATCATTGTCTTATATGATACCTTGTTAATTAATGGGTTTATAAGTCATTTTAACCAATAACCAATGCATCTCTGGGTGCTTGATTATATTTAAATAATAATAATAAAAAAAAAAACTATTTTAAAGCTTTGCCATGATTCATGAGGCTCGGACCATCCAACACAATTACTTGGCGGAGATTCGGCTTGAACAGTGTGAAGTTGTTTATTGTTGGGTAAATATATATATATATATATATATATATATATATTATATATAAAGCTATTATTTTACTCTGTTTAATTGAATCTCTTGGATTAAAACAGTTAGTTGATTTTCAAAATTTAATAACCAAAACTTAAACAACTATTTAAAAAAAAAATCTTTTTTTTTAATGCTTTGCCATGATTCATGAGGTTTGGGTCATCCACCACAAATACTAGGTGCAGATTTGGTTAGTTATTGTAAAGTAGTTTATTTTTCAGTAATATATATATATATATATATAAAAAGCTGCTATTTGTTGCATCTATATAACTGACTCAAATAACTGAATCTCTTATATTAAAAATGTGAGTTGATTTTCAAAATACAATGAAAGTTTATTTATTTATGTTTTTGAATAAAATGAAAATTTATTTCATTTTTCAAAATTACCAATATCTTTCTTTATGTCTATCCTTCGCATGGTGATATGGCACATAAAGATATGAGGCTAGAAGATCATGATGGGAAACTATGTTTAGAGAAATTCCTCTGAATGGTTCATATGAAGAATAACTATTTTTAGAAAGAGTATCAAGATAAAAGGATCTTTCTAAAGCAAGTTTATCTTAGGTTTGATTTTATCTATCTTTGGTAAGATCCAAGATGATGAATTATATCTTTGGTAAACTCATTTTATGAGATATCTATTTCTTTCAAGAGAGTTGTTGGCAAGAATAAAAGATCATCATGAAGATTGCATTAAGCTTAGTTTGGTGTGAAGCCATTTGAAGACACAAACTAAGAAAGGCAAGGGCAAGTTAACATGATTCTCAAGACCATAATTAGCAATTCAATTTGAAGGAAAGATCTAAAGCTATTTATAGGCGGAGCTTTTCAAGGACAATATCATATATGGTGAGATTTGATTAAAGATTGATTGAAGATTTGATGACCCAAGCATGAATGGTTGGAGATCATGATTCGAAAATATTAAAGGCTAAACTTGGATGAGAGAAGATCAAGTTTAGTACCAATATGTTGAAAACCCAAACTTGGATGAACGGAGATCAAGTTTGAGGATTTTGTGAAGACTAAACTTGGACCAAGTTTGAAAAGAAGATCGGGAGATCTTTGGAGGTCATCTTTGATGAGATGGTTTCGGGCCTTAGTGAGTGTGACTCTCGGGAAAGGGGATTGTTGAAATGACGTGAGGAAGGAAGCGGTTGCAAGCAGCAATACGTAATGTGC
>NC_052479.1:28321411-28337502 GCF_009730915.1 Dioscorea cayenensis subsp. rotundata | reverse complement strand
CCAACTCCATTTACTCACTACATGACAAAGAAAAGCCTCGTCATTTACAAAACAAAGTGTCGTGGGAAGTCTTATGAGAGATGCAGGAAAATCTGAAATCTTGGCTGCACGTGCTGTATGAGTGTGGCAGAGTGCTCAACTTCAGCGACATTGATGAATTACTTGGTAAGAGAGTCGAAAAACTCAAAGTGCAGTTGTTGACAAAAGTAAATACATAATTGTACAACTAGCCCAGGGCTACTGAGATCACACAAGATATCATGATGATTGGTTGATAACTGTCTCCTCCAAATATTCATGAGGATTTTCAGGAATTTCAGATGCCAAATCACAGGCTGATCATGGAGTTTGCACAGTGTTATCTACTTGCAAACTGAAGGCCACTATACAGTAATATCTACTTGCAAACTGAAGGCCACTAAAATACAATAAAAATCCTTTGAAGTGGTAATATTGATGAGACTCTGTTTTTAGGATTGGTGCTCCATTTACTGTAGTAGTGTTTTATCAATGCTGCTGCACTAGCTGAGGCAAGAGCGTATTCTAGGACACTTCCAGTCTTGAGGTTCATTTGTATAAGAGCTCTGCACAAAACCAAGACATAATTTCTAGAACCTGAATTGGTAGAAGATTTGATAAGACATAGAATATCCACAGCCATTTTTAATTTCCAGCAAACTCTCAGTATCCACAAGAGGAAAGTTCGTCTAAAAGTTCTTTACATCATTTAGCTGCTAAAAAATAAGTTACGTAAGTGTGTGTAAAAATAATAATAATAATAATAATAATAATAATAATAAATTAATTAATTGACGTTGTGATTGACTTTCTAGAAACAATATCTCTTTAAAACAATTCAAATGATTAAAATCAAAATTTAAAATTTAATTTAAAACTTCTTTGAAATATATATATATATATTTAAGTTGTTTTAGATAAATCTTAAATTTGAATGAAAACTAAATTTTTATTTGACTAGGATTAGAAATTAATATCTATTATTAGTATTTTTATCCATTTGTTTTTATCCATTTTATCCATTTATTTAAAATTATCCAATTTAATTTAGCAATTGCGCTTTTTCACTATAAATTATCATCACAACTAAGAAATTTTCAACTTCACTAAAGAGTTAACTTACGTCAAAGAAAGTAGAAGCGGAAGAAGAGTGTGAGATCGATCGATGTCTTACGTAAATCATATTATGGGATGAATTTGTGCCCGGAAGATGATGAACTTCTTCTACTCTTCATATAATAAGGCTACAAGCATGTTAGAAAATTCACGCAACAATTCGAGCGTTATCGTCGATCTGCAAGCGTTTACGATCTTGAACATATGGAATCTTAGGTAATAATTCTTTTTCACTTTTTGTTTCGTATATTAAAATAAGGGTTTGATGAATTCTCATCGTTAAGCATGCATGTTTTCAAACCTTGTGTTCTATGATCTCTTATTCTATGTCTTATTTTCTATTTTATTATTATTATTATTGTTTGTATTAATTTGGGTTATATTTTATAGTGTGAGGGTATTATTTTAACCAAATATTAAATATTAAATAGATGTGTAAAATACTATCCATGCTTCCATGATCTATGTCCTACCTGAGCTTTGTTTATGACGCAGAAGCTCACGCATATGTTTTTAATTTCTTATTATTTCTTAATTTATTTTTTATTTTTCTATTTTTATAAATCTAGGGTTTTTGAAGTGGAAATTGTTTATAATTATTTCAACAAAACAAAGATAACTTTGAATGAAAACTCTCTTTATTTATTAGACTAGGATTATAGTATGTTTTTATTTTTATTGAGTTAATTAATTGCTACTTAAAATTTTTAATTTGCTATTCAACCTGCCGAGATTATATATTTTACAATTATTGTATTTTTGTTTTTGAATTTAATTTTATGCATGTGATATAATAATATTCATAAATTTATCTTAAATAAAATTACAATCACTTACTTATTTGGTAATAGATATTTCATGAAATTAAAATTTAAATAAATGGTTACTAAATTATGTATGAGGAATTTTATGTTTATTTTGAATAACTATAAACCATATTATTTTGCAGAGGATACTTTGTATAAACTGGAGAATGAAGTATATTATTTTTCAGTGGTGAAACGTGAAAAAGTCGACGAAAAGAAAAAAATAATATATTAGAAAGAACCGCTGGCAATGGTTATTGGCATATGAATGGTCAAAATATTCCTATAAAATATAAATGTGAAGTTGTTGGTTATAAAACTGCCTTGAAGTATTATCATTATGATAAAAATAAAAAGAAAGTGCAAACCAAATGGCTAATGAATGAATACAGACTGAAGGCGTTGTCAGATGACTTTCAGAAGGTATGCAACAGAACAAATTACTAATAAAGAAAGTTAGATATTTTGTTGTTTAATTATTAATTTGTTGAACATGTGAAGCAACTGACACGTGGTGTATGTGCATGCATGCAATGCGACTCTGCGAGTTAGTGTTGTGCCGTATTCGAGAGGTCAGGGCGAGGGGAGTGGCGTGGAAGAGGAATTTGCTCTTAGTATGAAAAATCAATCATCGATTTTTATAATATCTGCGATCATCAAACAACATTGCCTAATCAAGTTCAAGATCTAGTTAATTCGATGATTGGGAGATGCCAAGATCAAAGAGGTTGAGGAGGGACATTAACACTAATAATGGCACTCAATATGGCGGCTAAATCATCGATCAAGTACAAATGACACCAACGTCAGGGTTACCGGGGAGTATCAATATTGTTACAACACATCCATTAGTGTTCACGATCGGTGACAACAACAACAGCAGCAAAACTACATCACAAATAGTATTGTTCCTGATGAACATCAGCATTTTAGCAAAAGTAGTGTTCCTCAGCAGCAGCAGCAGCAACAACAACAACAACAAGATTATCAACAACAATGCCTTGACATTGGAAGGGAAAACTCCACTGTTGCACTACCATGCTATGATATGCAACATGCTTGAGCGAGGGAATGAGAAAAGCAATGCCTTTAGTGATGATTGGATGGCAATGATAGATGTACCATCACCCGATGTTTTGCTTCCTTTCCACGATGATGTGTTTAAACTGATGACCACATGATGAATGCTTCCTCGAATACGATGACAATGCGACAACCACAACAACATAGCGTTGAGATGATGAGTAGCGATGAGTGTTCCTCGTGATGATAATTAGTATGAAACACGGCAGGGGTGCGTCGGGGGAACACGGTGTGGATCGTGCAGCGGTGCGGGAGAATCGAAGCTGATTTTCCCTCAAATTTCCAGGTCTTACGCTCCCAATCCCAATGTCCACTCCCACTTTCCACCCACCCCCATCACTTTTTGCGCTCAGCCCCAAGGCCCTGAGCCTAAACACTACCTATGCCTTTCCCCGATGATCTTCTTGTCCTTGGCTTTACCTCCACATTGCCTTTTTCCTACTACCAAGACACTCTCATAACTCTCCCATCCCATCAACTATCCATCATCCCATCTCATCATCCCATCTCCAGCATTCACATATTTTAACACAACCCCCCCCACTTTTCTCTCAAAGATCAAACCATCAACCTAAAAACTCCATTACTAACTCCATAACCAACCCCCCATTCTCACCGGCCTTTTTAACAATCTCACCACGAGTTCAGCCGGCGGCACTTTTCATCATCTGCAGACCCGGGGAGAACCCGGGGCCAGTTTCTTTGCTAGACTCGACTTTGAGGACCAGCCCCCGCAACCTCCTCCGGCGAGCCACCCCAACATTGAGCAGTGCTTAGCGCTTCCCTCAGCACATCATATTCAAGGATGCTTTCCAAAGGAATAGGTGCGAGTTCTTTCTAAGCGGAAAAATCATCCCAACCGGGTATGTTGATGACAATCTTCTCCGCACCTTGGGTATCCTTGATGATGTATATTGGATGGTAGGCAACCTAGGGTGGACGCATTTGTCAACATGAGATTCCCCACTTATGAGACACCTCACCCTAGAGTTCTTAAGCTCGATTGATGTCCATGTCTGTCATCGGTCAGGGTAGTGAGCGAAGGTGAAATCACATTTAGACTCCTCGACCAGGGATTTTTAAAGCTTAATTTGGCTCAATTTAACCACATTTTCGGTCTTCCAACTGGTGGTGACCGCAGGACACCTAAAGACTTTGATGCCACTGACTTTTGGCACACCCTCACCAATGAACCCAAATATGAACCCTCAACTGCTAGGGCAACCCGGTCTTAGGAATCCATGTTTCCGCTACATTCATCGTATTATGGCCCTCACTTTGTTTGGTCGTGGTGAGTGTGAGGCCATTGTTAAGCGATCCAGAGCTCATGTTTCTACGGGCAATGCTCCACAACACCCCTTTTGAACCTTTGGTTCCCACTTGGCTCAGTCAATTTGCTAAAGTAGGCAAGGCTTCCTCAGGAGACATTGTCCTTGGTGGTCTTATTACTCCTATTGCCTTTGCTTTTCATTGTGACCTGTCTCCGTTTCAGAGTATTCCAGGCAATATTCGGTTGGACATGGAAGCTTGCATTGCTATGAAGATGATCGTCAAAAGAAGGCGATGTCCACTACCTCGTTCTCAAAGGGACACCACGTTATCCTCTTCCCAGACCACAGCGGACCACTTTCGTCCCGCCCTGCGACAAGCTGGGGATTTCTGGCACTGAACCCTCCTGCACCCACAACATGCTAGAAATCCCTCTGCAGAACAAGCTCCACAACCCCCGCGGCAGATTCCACAGACTGCAGACTATCTCCCACGCATCATGAGCGCCCCTTGACTCCATTCTTCTGTGAACAACAAGCACGGTGACCAATCTTAAACCGGCCTGAGCGAAACTAATTCAATCTCGAATGGCTAGTCGAGCAAGGCCACTTTCCTCCTCCACAGTGATCCGGTCAGTTCTCTACTCCCCATTTGCTTACTTTTAATTAATTTCTTAACATTGAGGACAATGCTTGAAGTAGGCTTGGGGGAGTTAGTTTAATAGTTGCATTGCATCTTTTCATGCATCCCTTCATGCACTTGCATTTGCATATTTATCTTGAGTTGATTTCAAAAACTTGTCATCGAAATCCTATGATGAATTGTGTGGCGTGACACAAAAAGGCCATGGAATAGATTTTCTTATCTAATAGTGATTGAATTGCGCACTTGCATTTTGCATGAGTCTAACTTTGCTAATCTTATTGCTTATGATCTTGCATTTTAATTTAGTATATACATTTGCAATGGATTCTTCTTGAGATTTTGTGATCCCATAGCATTCTCTTTTGCCTAAGTTAAGTTCTCAAATAAGAGGAAATGATATAGGTGATGTTTTTGAATTCTGATGGCGAAAAAAAGAAAAAGAGGTCTATGGCGGCACTCCTCTGTTTTTCATGGGCTATTTGCTATCGAGACATGAGTGCGTCTATGTAGGATTGTAACATGTAGAAGGGTGGCTCTTGTGCCTAACCCGCATGTGCACCCGCCGGAATTGATCAATCGCATCCTATGTTAGTCGGACAAAGAATTGAAAAAGGATCAATGAATGGTTAAAAGAAATCCTATTGATCCCTCTAATAAGCAACTTAGCATGGATTGTGTAAGGGAGTTCTATGAAGTCTCTAAGACTCATTGCATCTATATATCCTATCTTAAATTTCAGGGACCATTTGCATGTGAGGGTGAATCAAGTTCTTTTTGTGATGCTCGGGTATACGGTCTATCCTATGGGACAAAAGTGAATTACTCCATGACCTTTATGAACTCTATTCATAAGTTATGCTTGTGTCACTGTGCTAGATAATGTCATCATTTTGAATTCTGTTAACTTCCCTTGTCATGTTGTCTAAATTGTAACATTGCTTGAGGGCAAGCAAAAATTCGAGAGCTTAGAGAATTTGTTGCACATATAAATTGCATTATAAACATCATGCATTTAGCTAGTATTCATGCATTTTTCCTAGTTTTTTTATGGTCATTTCCCTTTCTCCTTGTACAATCTACTTCTTCTAGTTGTTTTTCATTGTAGGAAGCTGGAATTGGGTGAGAAACACAGGCCGGGAAGAAACACGACCTACACGTAGTCTGCGAGAAGTACACATGGTCCATAAAATGGCGGGGCCCGAGCCTTTTATCTTTTTGGCTATAAAGAGGACCATAAAGGGGCTCTAAAAAGGGAGAAAAGATCGGGGAAAAAGAGTGGCTGGTGGAAAGGGAAGAAGGAAGATCCGAAGACACGGAGAGGGTTGAAGAAGGAAGGAGAGCTGGAAATTGAAGATCAAATCTTGTAGACATCATAGGGAGTTCTCTCAGCTTGTTGTGTTGCTTTCTGCAGACTTTCTTCTCTTTCTATCTTTTTCTTTGTAACTAAGATGATGTGTGAGTAGAACTTTTCTTAGGTTTGGGATTAACCCTAAAGGTGTTTTGTGTATGATGTGTTGACACTTTTTGTATGGATCTTTTTATGCTTAATGGTAGATTTCTTGAGTTGATTTCGATTTGTGTCAAAGCTTGTGATTGTGAAAGCATTGCTTGCTATCTTAGAGATCTAGGTTAACTGAAAGGATAACCTAGGTCTTGGAACCTCATTAATCATCCGAACTTCTGTGAAGGCGGTTCTTGAGGGCTCATTAGCTTAATCACTTTGTTTTTATTCGAGGTTTTGAGAAGGGTTTATCTACCACAAAGTAGGGAGGTAACCTTGATCAAGCCTAACTTGTTATCTCTTGAAGAGAGTGACAAGTAGCTTAGGATTAATGCCCTTCAAGAGATCTGCCCAAATCTAGTTTAGATCCAGCACATCATTCATGTTATACCTTGTGGTGAGTTCCCAACCTAAGTCTATTTTAATCTGAAGAAAGATCCACGACCACATGTCCCTTGACTACGATTGTGTTTCATTCCTTGTTTCTTGTTGTTCTTAATTCTCACCTTTTTTTAATTGTCTAGATAATCTCTTGTTGCAATAGGTTGGTAATTACACTTGGTCCTCGTGGGATCGATGCTTAGTTACTACTTGGCAAAACGCGATGCGCTTTAGCGGTTGTACCTTGGTATGCAAATGGGCAAAATCCATTACCGCATCCAACATCCATATGAGAAGCAAGAAGCGACACCGGTATGTAGACCAAATTCGGTGACTACATTGATCACTCCATCGGGAATACACGCATGTAAGAGTGCGAGATACTTAAAAACCATTGCTCGTTTTTGCTTCAATAATGTTATTTTTACAAACTAGACTTCCATATTTTTGAGAGTTTCATAAACAAACACAATGTACCAGTTCAGCTAAATGGCAATAGTAGAGGCGGAGGCGGAGTTTGCTCGATTTGGTTTGTCCATGAGGCATTCAAATAATCAATCAAGATGTCAACCATTTTGTAATTAGCAACTCATGAACCATCTTCATTTTTGTGATTAGCTTTCCATAAGCAGACAATGCTCGTGGATTCGCTGGCTATTAACAATATGATTGCTTAAATAGGTAGCAAATTACCTCAAATTGCATAACCAATCATCTGAGCCAATGTGGTCAAAAACACTATTTTTCTCGATTCAAATGACTTCCAATTAAGGAGGCCTTTGTAGATGATAAATGCGAGCCATCTGGTTTTACTATTTATTAAAAGCACAATTCAAAAAAACATCAATTGATTAAAAGCATCAATGTTCTCCTGTAAGAAGACAATCTCCAAGTCAATAATAAAGCATCATATCACAGAAAAGCATTTCAACATAAGACCTCGACAACTTGGGATTAGAGTTTGCATAATCCTAGGCATTGGTGGGGGCACTACACGATTTCTAAGAAAAACATAAACATTATTATAAGAGATCAAACTTTATGAGAAGAATTACAAGAATATTAGATATTCAATATGATCATGTTCATTGCATCATTTACATGTAACTCTGATAGTGTTGACAATATCCATAATGCAATGAAAAGAAATTATAAGGTGATAATTTTATAAATTATGTAGTTTTCATTATTATATGTTCCATCCTTTTTCTTTATTTTTATCTATTCTGCTTATATTAGTCATTCTGTCCATATTTCCTTCCAAACAAGCAAACTTAAGCATAGCAAAATACGTAGCAGGATGTGTGTTGATGACCTTAAGCTCATCAAACTCAACATGGCAATTATCCAAATTGCACAAGGAAAAATAAAGCAAAAAGCATTAGAAACAAAGTAAAAAAGACTAATTGGGACTAAAATTAAGATCTGCATTTCATTAAGAATGAAACATTTGTATCGCAGAACATTTTTATGTATCTTGTCGAAACTACTTGTGTGTATGCTAATCAAACTCTCCTTCCACATTGCATTTTATATATATGAATCAAGAAATGCTTCTATAAATTAATGAAAAGAAAACAAGGAATGCAATCCCCCTCCCCCACACACACACAAAATCAAAGAGAGCTCTTCGCGGCGGTGCATCTATCAAAGTTATGCAAGACCACAACATCAACGATGCCATATTACGGCAAAAAGGCTAGGAAAAATGCGATAGAAGGCACGCTCAACAATGGTATCAGCAGAAATGCATCCATTGATTCACTTGCTCATGCATGAATATCTAGACACATTAAGCAATGGACTAGTGGGCCTTTAAATTAAAGATAATGGCAAATTAATTCGAGCACACAAAAAGAACTTCCTAATGATATCAACCTATTGCTTCACGAACATCCATGAATTCATATATCTAACAAACATTACATTTTATTTCAAGCATTACAACAAACACATCAATGCCAACATAAAGCAGAGGGCAACATAAAGCCGGTCTTAACCAAGTATCCGCTCGGACATAACAAAGATCAAAAGCATTGATGATTGTCTACAACATACTTGCGTATGAATGACCAATGCCCCTTCCATTACTAGAAAATTTTGAGGAACTTGCAATTATGAAATTAGGGCATAAAAAATCAAGGGAAAGAAAAAAAACAACAAGACTAAAAACCCATACCTTGACCCTCCTGCTAGTGTCAACTTTCTCAAGCTTGAGCACAAATTGATCAAAAGAGTAGTACAGGATCAATCGGGAGTGGCATTCAACATACAGGTTAATCAAATTCTTTAAATCACTAATCTCCATAAATCAAAGCAAAAAAATTTCTCACAATCACATCAAAAACAAATACAATTACATGATTAAAGAGGCAACTGAAAGTCCCTCATGACTACGGCCATGGTGCGAAAGCCTAGAATGTAGTGGAGGCCATTCTCAGAAAGAAGTAGATCGGGGAGTGAGCTTTAGTTTTGGTCGCGGTGCCCTAGCTACTCCTCTCCCTAACCCAACTACACCACCCTTTGCGTCGGGATGTAGAACAACCAAAATGGAGAACACCGGAGGGAAATGTGAAATTAAAAGGGAATCTCGAGAGAGAGAGGTTTCTCACCAACACCCCCATCACCGCCGTAGCCATCGCCGTCGCCGTCGATGAGGGAGAACTGAGAGATCGGCTGAGAGGGCGGATGAAGTTCTCACTCCTCACCATGGAAAGGGTCCACAGTAAAATTGGTCTTAATTTTTTTTAAAATAATATTTAAACATTTATAGAGCTGGTTGCTTTAAACCGCTTCTAAGAGTGTGACTAATTTTTTAATCCCCTTCATTAGAGCCCCTTTTTTTAAACCGGCTTGCTTTCTCTGTCTCTGTAATGATAATTTGGTGTAGTGTGTCCAATTATTAAAGAAAATGATACACCTAACATAATGTCCTTGGCTTAATGATTCAAGTTTAAACCACAAACTCTATGCTCAAGAAGATGTGAACAATAAGCTTGCATCGAACTGTAAAAGAACAACAAACACAATGAGTGGCACCATTATTTACTTCCTAAGTACATATTGATCCCAAAAGGGCCAAAACCAGAAATTCATAAGTTAAGCCTTACCGTTTAGCCTGCCAACACCAATGATGATATTTTTTTCACACGTACATAAGCTGCAAATCACAATCTATATATAAAATGATTCTAATATTCAGTGAAAAGTGGATGGTGATCCTATGTCGAAAAGGATTTGAGCTATTTATATTGAAAAAGAGATGTGCATTACTGGGATGAAGCACTTTCTATGAAACAAAGTAATAATTCGGTTTGGATTAGATCATAAGTAGATATTAAGTAGAGTGTCCGATTGAGTAATAACAAATGGTAAATGAATTGATGAATGCTTTGTTAAGAGCGAGGGGACTCACACGTATAGCTTACTCATAGCTGCAGGTTGTAAGTAAGGTTTGACTTAGGATATATCAGACTAGGGAGATTGGCTCTCACAGGCGATGTGGGACTATGGACTGAGCTGGCTGCGTCCCGACACCCCAGGCCCAGCGGATGTGGGACCCAGATCTGAGCAAGGCAGGGACCACTGCTAAGCTTCTCCATGCCAGCGATTCTGAGGGAAGGGTTGGTGGTAGTATATCAACTAGAGGCGTCTCCCAGGCGATGTGGGCTATGGACTGAGCACGCTGCGTCCCTAACACCCTCCCTCAGGCCCAGCGGATGTGGGACCCAAGATCCTAGTCACGCAGCGTGAGCGGCTACGATACCATGTTAAGGCGAGGGACCCACCACCTCAACTTCTCCATGCACTTTCCCAGTGGCCCGGTGAGCAGTTCGATCACAGTATTAAGAGCGAGGGACCCACCACCCTAGCTTCTCCGGTGGTGGGTCCCTGTCTTTAGCTTATCGCAGTTCGTGACTGTCAAGATCTAGGGTCCCACGTCCATCTGTGGGCCGGTGTTGGAGACGAGTGGCTCGGTCCATAGTCCCAGCATCGCGCTGTGAGCGCTTCCTCTAGATGATATCTACCAGCCGCCCTCGCATATGCTTGATGAAAGAGATAGGGTGGTGAGTCCCTGTCTGCTGTCGTAGTACAGTGCATTTGCTAGCGTGGCTGGGATCTTGGGTCCCACATCCGGCTGTGGGCCGAATGTTGGGAGCGCAGCGTGGCTCAGGACCATAGTCCCATCGCGTCAGCGAGAGCGCTTCACTCTGGTTGATATACTCTGCCCATGACTTCTAGTAGCTGCGATTTATGGAGAGTTAGATGATGGTCACTATCTTAACATGGTATCGAGTTGTTCATCTGTGTGACTAGGATCTTGGGTCCCACATCCCGCCGTGGGCCCGAGTGGGACGCTTGATGGCTCGGGTCGTGAGTCCCCATCGCGCGTGGGAGGCAGCTCTCTAGTTGATATACTACCACCAACCCTTCCCTGTAACTGCGGTTATGGGGAAGTTAGGGTGGTGGTTCCCTGTCTTGGCTAGGATCTTGGGTCCCACATCCGCTGTGGGCCCCAGAGGGGGGTGGGAGACGCGATGGCTCGAGGGTCCATGGTCACGTCGCGCATGTGAGCCAATCTCCTGGTGCGATATATCCTAAGTCAAACCTTACTTACAACTGCAGTTATGGAGAAGTTAAGGTGGTGGTTCCCTCGTCTTGGCTGGGATCTTGGGTCCCGCATCCGCTGTGGGCCGGGGGGTGTTGGGGCCTAGCTGGCTCGGGGTCCATAGTCCCACATCGCCTGTGAGAGCCAATCTCCCTAGTCTGATATATTCTAAGTCAAACCTTACTTACAACTGCGGTTATGGGGAAGTTAGGGTGGTGGTTCCTTGTCTTGGCTAGGATCTTGGGTCCCACATCCATCTGTGGGATAGGGGAGGGTGTTGGGGACGCAGTGGCTCGGTCCAGTAGTCCCACATCGCAGTGAGGCCGATCTCCCTAGTCGATATATCCTAAGTCAAACCTTCTACTAGCTGCGGTTATGGAGAAGTTAGGGTGGTGGGTCCTCGTCTTTAACATGGTATCGGAGGCGTCATTCGGGCTACGTGACTAGGATCTTGGGTCCCACATCCAGCTGTGGGCCGGGGTGTTGGGGACGCTGTGGCTCGAGGTCCATAGTCCCACATCGCTCGTGGGAGGCAGCTTCCCTCTAGTTGATATACTACCGCCAACCGCTTCCGTAATGCTGCGGTTATGGGGAAGTTAGGGTGGTGGTTCCCTGTCTTGGCTAGGATTTTGGGTCCCACATCCACTGTGGGCCACAGGCGATGTGGGACTATGGACCTGAGCCACTGCGTCCCAACAGGTACCACAAGCTTACCAGCAACCTCTGCTTGTTTTGACACGGTGAGAAAGGATGATGGATTTGGGCATGTAGGGTTGGATACAATTTTAGCAGTTGCAGTTCGAAGTCAATGAACTATAGGACTCCCTTCAGCTCCATGAACTTGTTTCGTTTGTCCGTCACTTCCAAAAATAAACCCTAACCATGGTGACGTCTGAATGAATTGTGTTGTGTCACTCTCCCTCCGTCGATTGTTTGATATTAGCATAAATATGATCGGAATGAAGAGATAAATCAAGGGGAAGCACAATAAAAGATCAGTTTCATTGGAAAAACCATGCTTACTAAAACAAATATTGGACTAAAAAATAGCATGAATTTTAACTCCACACAACAAATGTCAAACCAGGTATCATTTGACCTCACTAAAAGATAGGAAATAACCACTTTATCTGACATTTGCGTATATAATCCTTGATATAAAAAGATTTAAAAAAAAAATAAAAAACACACTAGGTTGATTATGCATGGCAAAATTCACAAAAAGGTTATCTCACCAATACAATATCCAGACGGCCCATAAAGTATATTGCACTTCCTATTTCCATGAGATTATGAAGAGCTTCTGTTTTAAGTTCGGTTTTCATTCCCTAGGTCAACTGTTCATGAATACTTCTGTGGCAGCCTGCATCAATGTGATAAGTGAATAACAAGATGTGATTCAACTTACTGATAAGAATATTATATCAAACACAATATAGTTATACAGCCTGTTGACACAATCCATGTCAAAATCAGTTAAAACAAAATTAACATGATGAATAATCATAGGAAATTTGTGTTTTGTATACTGCGGAAGAATGGTTTCTAAGTTTGAAAATAAATTCCCTTCTGCATTACATAATACTTTGTTTGAATTAACTATTATATGGCCAGTTGTGAGTTTCTCAAATTTTCCCAAAACATCATTGATTAGTAAAAACTTGTTGAAGCTTGTTAAACCACAATATGCTCACCGACATTTAGGTGAAACACCTGGGGTAAATTCAAGGGGTCAAACATATGTGGTAACTTGACGGTAATTCTTGCCTACATAACATTAAAGCACATTGTGTCTAACCTTATTGCCAATCACAAGTATTGTTAGCAAGACTTGGATAATATTGATGAATCAATCTGCATTAGCAAACTTTTCCTTTTACTTCAGCACTTAAAGCTAAACTTCAATGATGAACAACCTGCTAGATTTGTATAAGCAGCGATATTATTGTCAGTTAAATGTTAAAAAGAATAAAAATGAAAAGCATATACATAAAGAAACCATGAATTCTTAGTTATTACAATAGGCAATTCAGCAGCTTCATATTGATTAATGTTTCTTTAAATTCTTCAAAATTTTAAACATAGCACGGACTCTCAGTTGCTACACCACCATCAAAAGGAAATAGTCCAAGAGCCTTTGGCAATGCTTCTTGCACCCCACTAATTTTAGGTGCAATTGTTGTTATCTGGAAATGATAAAAGATTGTATTTAGGATGTTCACAATGTTATAAGAGATTAAGAAACTAATGGAATTATTATAGCTAGTTTAAAAATGGGTGAACATGCAATTTTGTTCCTGAACTACACACAAATCAGTGTTAGTCTATATAATAGTGATAGGATACAACTAAAAACCAAACTTATAGTAGTGCAATAAATTAGCACTACGCTTAAAAGATCCTCACGCATTATTTAACATTCTCTAAAATTAATTTCCTGAAACTTACCTTGTTTGAAATATGATCTAAAAGAGCACAAATAATCAAGGGCAATGACCATGATCCGATAAATTGGACTATTGCAAACATTCCAGAGAACTCATGGTACAATTCTGCCAAGTTTTTGATATGCCGGGTTTAAATCCTCACAAGAAGAAGATGAACGTAATTGAATTGTAGATCAAAAGCATTAAAAGAACAAAATCTCTCACTGCTAGATTGCAAAGACATGGGAAAAATTAGGGAGGGAAGTTCATGTTCAACATGATTTACTTTTCAAGAAAAAATGGAATAGTTTCTAAGAGATGTTAAGTCTAGGTTCTTGAAAAAAATTAACCATTTCGAGCGAAGGCATAGGGGACTCATCATCACTAAACCAGATGAATTTTATATTCATGGAAATCAACAAATTCTCATTGAGCTACAATCTCAAGAACTTCATAGTATGCAAAAGGGTTCCTTTTGGAGCACACACACAATTGCTTCAGCTGATCTCATTCTCGATGCACAACAAAAAGACTTTTATATTTCATATTCATCTATTGTCATACAATATGGCATTAACATGGTATTCAGATAAAGGATGCATTAAAAATGAAAAAGTAAATCCATAAAAAATAAAAAATAAAAAATAATTTACCTGGTTTCCACAGTAATAGTAAGGCTTTGAATTGGGAAGGAAGGCCTTTTGGGTGATATGGTTAGCTCCTTTCGGAGAGTGGACAAATCATCGCGTGGTATTACAAAGGATAAAATTTGGCAAGAAATTATTCTACATCTCAATCCATATCTGGAATACACAAGGTCATTAACTTAGAAAGTTCTCAGTAATCAAATTTGCAAGCAAAGACATGATTAAATTATATTTCACGAATCTTGAGACAGGATGATGCAGATATAGTTCATATCATTTCTTAAGTCTACATTTTCCAATAAAAACTCAAATTTAGCAAGATTTTGTTGGATTTCCCTTCTCATAATGGGTTTTTAGCGGCGTTTTTACTAAACGGCGCTATAGTAAAAAATGCCGCTAAATTACAGTACTCTGACATGCTTACAAAAATGATATTAGAAAGACTAAGAACTGAACCAAAAACAATTATATAGACTTAAAATGTTAAAATAATATAGTTGGTAATACTAAATTTAGATTCCGAGGTGGTGGGTTTCTACTAACTTTGGACAGAGAATACTTATAAATGAAACATTCTTGTGCACTCACGCGCACACAAACATCCATCTATATATATATATATATATACTGAAGAAAAGAGATAAATCACAGCTTGAATAAAATAAAAACTAAATATTAAAGATTCACAATCTCCAAAGAAAGTAGAGATGTGTAATTACAAGGTATAAGAAGCACCAAACTCTGAAAAAAAGTTGCCAGCGGCTAAAGATTGCAACTCAAGTAGCACAGTGCTTTTTCAATAATTAATTTAAAAAGAAGAACACCAAACTTAATATTTTGTTTCTTGGTTGTTTCTTTTATTTCTAGTGATTTAATTTGAGGTGTTTGGAGTTTTTCTTAGTGTGTTGTTCTTCTAATTTAAGCACTATTTTGATTCTTGTTCATTTCTTTGTTCTGTACTCTTGAGTGCAAGATTGAGTTCCTATATATCTGGTCAATATCTTCTTGTTTATTTGAGTTTTTCTATGTTCTTGTGTTGTTTTCGTGGTTCTTGGTTGAATATTTGGGTGTTCTGGTTCTTTTTGTTTATGAAAATAAATAGGCTCTGTTCATATCTTAGTTTGGATTTTGTGTTCTATGCTTCCCTTCGTGAGAATCTCTAAGGGTGTGTTTGTTTGGGTGTATTTGGTTTTACATGTAAAACCAAATACTTTACTTTATGAAATTCATTGTTTGTTTGAGACAGATTTGCAAATCCCGATGTAATCGGGATTACATCACACAACTTTTTATGTATTTGGTTTTACGCCCAAATCGTAAAACCAAATCCCTCGTGAGTTGAAAAACCAATGTATATATATAAATACATGCATACATACACATACATATACACATACATATACATTTATATATTTATATAAACATATACAGGTACTTTTACACATATACATATACATACTCATATACATATATGTATATATACATATAGTTATACATATATATATATATATATTCTCATATACATATTTTTACACATACATATATATCCATATATGTATATGTATATATGCACATACATATATGTATTAT
>NC_052479.1:28299520-28320411 GCF_009730915.1 Dioscorea cayenensis subsp. rotundata | reverse complement strand
ATTGCCCTCAATGTTAAGAAATTAATTAAATGTAAGCAAATGGGGAGTAGAGAACTGACCGGATCACTGTGGAGGAGGAAAGTGGCCTTGCTCGACTAGCCATTCGTAGATTGAATTAGCTTTTGCCATCGAAGCTGTTTAAGATTGGTCACGTGCTTGTTGTTCAGCGAAGCAATGGAGTCAAGGGCGCTCATGATGCGTGGGAGATAGTCTCAGACTGCTGGAATCTCGCTGGGGTTGTGGGAGCTTGTTCTGCAAGGGGATTTCTAGCATGTTGTGGTGCGGGAGGGTTCGAGCGCAGAAACCCTCAGTTGTCGCGGCAGGTGGGATGGTGGTCCGCTCTGTGGTCGGGAAGAGGATAACGTGGTGTCCCTTTGAGAATGAGGTAGTGACATCGCCTTCTTTGACGATCATCTTCATAAGAATGCAAGCTTCCATGTCCAACCGAATATTGCCTGAATACTCCTGAAAACGAGACATGTCACAGTGAAAAGCAAAGGCAATAGGAGTGATGAGACCGCCAAGGACAATGTCACCCGAGGTAGCTTTGCCTACTTTAGCAAATTGACGAGCCAAGTGGGCACCAGTGTCTAAAGGGGTGTTGTGGAGCATTGCCCAGAGAAACATGAGCTCAGATTGTCTAACAATGGCCTCACACTCACCACGACCAAACAAAGAAAGGGCCATAATACGATGGATGTATCGGAAACAAGGATTCCTAAGGCTGGTGGCCCTAGTAGTTGAAGGTTCGTATTTGGGTTCATTGGTGAGGGTGTGCCAAAAATCAGTGGCATCAAAGTCTTTGGGTGTCCGGCGATCACCACCGGTTGGAAGACCGAAAATTTGGTTAAACTGGGCCAGATTAAGCTTAAAATCTTGGTTAAGGAGTCTAAATATGATCTCGCCTTCCTCGCTACCTGGACCGTAGAGGACATGGACATCAACGGAGCTTAAGAACTCTAGGGTCAGGCGTTCATAAGTGGGGAATCTCATATTAACAAATGCGGTCCACCCAAGGTTACCTACCATCCAATAGACATCATCAAGGATACCCAAGGTGCGGAGGAGATTGTCATCGATGTACCTTGTTGGGATGATTCTGCGTTTAGAAAGAACCCGGTATCTGTTCTTTTGGAAAGCATCTCGGAAAATGATGTTGTGAGTAGATGCATCGAGTAGCTGTTCAATGGAGGGGTGGCTCGCCGGAGGAGATCGCGGAGGCTGGTCTTGGGAGCTCGCTGCAGCGGCTATGCGTCTAGTTCTCCTGGTCTGCATGATGAAGGTACGGCCTGTGGAGCTCAGGGTGAGGTGGTAAGAAGGCTGGTGGAAGTGATGGAGTTTTCAGGTTGATGGTTTGAGCTGTAAGGGATAGTGGGAGCTGTGTTGAAATGAGTAAGTACTAGAGAAGGGATGGGGGTGATAGTTGGATAGTTGATGGGATGGGAGAGTTATGAGGGTGTCTTGGTTGTAGGAAAAGGTAGTGTGGAATAAAGACAAGGACAAGAAGATTATGGGGAAAGGCATAGGTAGTGTTTAGGTCAGTCTTGGGGCGAGAGAAAAAGTAATGGGGTGGGTGGAAAGTGGAGGGTGGGCATTGGGATCGGGAGCAGAAAGCTGGAAAATTTGGAGGGAAAACTGTTTCTGGACTCTCTTTGTCTGGGTACAATCCACACCTGTGTTCCCTGACGCACTCTGGTTGTGTTTCATACCAGGTAAGCCTGACAAGTCTGCACTAGCTGCTGGTGGTCTAATCTGTATATTTCAACATCAGATAGGCTGAGAAGAAGCTGTGGAACAACTCTGAATCTGCAGAAAACACCTGAACTTGAATCAGCTAACATAATTGAAAATTTGTATGTACAAACGGAGAAATAAAACAAAGACTGAAAATTTAAGAGAAGAGCAAAAACTCGTTTAAGGTCACGAGCGTGACCCCTTTTTATTCATTTATTCAGTGATGGGAGGGGTTTGGGAGAGCATAAGTTCTCCCTTCCTCAATGAGCTCTCCAACAATGTAGTGCTTCAGCCTCTGTCCATTAACCTTGAATGTGCATGTTATCTCACTGTGAACTTCAACAGCGCCAAATGGGAATACCTTAGTTACTCTAAAAGGTCCTGACCATCTTGATCTTAATTTCCCTGGAAAAAGCTTGAATCGAGAATTAAAAAGCAAGACCAAATCTCCTTCTCGAAATTCTCTACGAAAAATCTGCTCATCATGCCATAATTTGGTTCTTTCCTTGTACATCTTTGAGTTCTCGTAAGCATCCAATCTTAATTCTTCCAGTTCTTGTAGTTGAAGTTTCCTCTTTTCTCCAGCTGTCTTCATATCAAAATTGAGAGCCTTGACTGCCCAAAACGCCTTGTGTTCCAATTCAACCGGCAAATGGCAAGCCTTGCCATAAATTAAACGAAATGGGGTCATGCCAATAGGGGTCTTGTAAGCTGTTCTATATGCCCATAAGGCATCATCAAGTTTCAGTGACCAATCTTTTCTTGTTGTCGAGACTGTTTTCTCAAGTATGCTCTTGATCTCCCGATTTGAAATTTCAGCCTGCCCACTTGTCTGAGGATGGTATGGTGTGGCGATCTTGTGTGTTACCCCATATTTTCTAAGGAGACTTTCGAATTGTCTTTCTATAAAGTGTGATCCTCCATCACTTATGACAGCTCTAGGAATTCTGAATCTTGGAAAAATTACCCGTTTGAAGAGCTTAATTACAGTCCGAGCATCATTTGTTGGGGATGGTATAGCTTCAACCCATTTGGAAACGTAATCCATAGCCACAAGAATATATCTGTTGTTGCATGAAGATGGAAACGGCCCCATGTAATCTATTCCCCAAACATCAAAGATTTCCACTTCAAGGATGTAATTAAGAGGCATTTCATGTCTCCTTGAAATGTTTCCTGTTCTTTGACAACGATCACAAGCAAGCACAAATCTCCTCGTGTTTTTGAAAAGTGTAGGCCAATAGAACCCAACTTGAAGTATTTTGGCTGCAGTTTTTGAAGAGCTATAGTGACCACCATAAGATGAAGAATGGCAATGGAACATGACGTTTTCTGCTTCTTCTTCTGTGATACATCTTCGAAGTATTCCATCAGCACATTGCTTATAAAGAAGTGGTTCATCCAATAAATAATGTCTCAAATCTGAAAAGAACTCTTTCCTCTGTTGAAACTTCAGATCAGGTGGTAGAATTCCACAAGCCAGGTAGTTTACAAAATCTGTGTACCATGGGGCTTCAATTGTGGAGATCCTCAGCAACTATTCATCAGGAAACACATCATTGATAGCCTTCTCATTCTCTCCATTCTTGTTCACATCCTGATGTAACCTTGAGAGGTGGTCAGCTACCACATTTTCTGCACCTTTCTTATTATGAATCTCGAGATCGAATTCTTGAAGAAGGAGAACCCATCTAATTAGTCTTGGCTTTGCATCTTTCTTGCTTAGGAGATATTTGATCGCAGCATGGTCCGTGTTTACTATCACTTTGGAGCCAACAAGGTAGGATCTGAATTTGTCGAAAGCAAACACAACCGCCAGGAGTTCTTTTTCTGTTGTGGTATAGTTAACTTGGGCTTCGTCTAATGCCTTGCTTGCATAATAGATTGCATTTAATCTCTTTTCCTTTCGCTGCCCAAGCACAGCCCCTACCGCGTAGTCACTCGCGTCGCACATAATTTCAAAGGGCAACTCCCAATCAGGTGGTTGAATTATTGGTACAGTGATCAATGCCTTTTTCAACCTGCATAATGCATCCAAACAGTCATGATCAAAATCAAAAGGAACATCATTATCTAACAAATTAGTTAAAGGTTTTGCAATTTTTGAGAAATCCTTTATACAGCGCCGGTAGAATCCTGCATGTCCTAGGAAATTACGGACTGCTTTAATTGTGGTCGGTGGCTGCATTCTCTCTATGACTTCCACCTTTGCTTTGTCTAGTTCATGCCACGTTCGGACACCACATGTTCCAGCACAATGCCGTCCTGTACCATGAAATGGCACTTCTCCCAGTTAAGGATGAGGTTCATTTCTTGACACCTGTATAGCACCTTAGACAAGTTAGCTAAGCATTCATCAAAGGTTGTGCCATACACCGAAAAGTCATCCATAAAAATTTCCATGATGTTTTCAATAAAATCTGAGAATATAGCTGTCATACAACGTTGAAAGGTGGCGGGAGCATTACAAAGACCAAATGACATCCTTCTATAGGCAAAAGTGCCGTAAGGGCAAGTGAATGTGGTCTTGTATTGGTCACTAGGATGGATAGGAATTTGGTAAAAACCAGAAAATCCATCTAAGTAACAAAAATGAGAGTGTTTAGCCAACCTTTCTAGCATTTGATCTATAAAAGGAAGTGGGTAATGGTCTTTCCTTGTTGCCTTATTTAATTTCCTATAGTCAATGCACATCCTCCAGCCCGTGACCGTTCTAGTTGGGATTAATTCATCACTTTCATTTTTCACAACAGTCATGCTTCCTTTTTTAGGCACTACTTGCACAGGGCTGACCCACTCACTATCGGAAATTGGGTAAATCACACCGGCGTCAAGCAATTTGAGTACTTATTTCCTAACAACTTCCTTCATATTAGGGTTTAATCTTCTTTGATGCTCAACGGAAGGTTTGTAATCAGATTCAAGTAAAATCCTGTGCATACAAACCGAAAGTTGTATTCCTTTCAAATCATCAATTGTGTACCATATGGCTTTTTGGTGTAATCTAAGCTCGTTGAGAAGTTTTTCAGATTCTGTCCTGCTTAGATCAGCATTAATAATCATAGGGTATGTGGAATTGGGTCCAGAGTGGGTGGGAGAGGTTTTAGTTCTACCTTTGGAGCTTTGCAGTTTTCTGGGTTGTGTACTGTGGAAATTGGTTCCAGAGTTTCAATTCTAGCCTGTTTTTGCTGCAGAACTTTCTTGGACTGTTGTAGCTGTGCACAATTCACACTGTCACTGTCTTCATCATCTTCCAGCTCATCATGCACCAAACACAGCTGGAGGGAATCTTTGGAAATGTGTTTTGGCAACTCATCTTTGATACCTCGTTCAAGTAGATCAACCCTACAACAAGAGCTTTCAACAAAAGAGTGTTTAACAGAGTTAGTCAAATCAAATTCCAATTTTTCTTCACCAACAGTTAAAGAAAGCTTGCCATTTTTAACATCAATAAGTGCTCCTGCAGTTGCCAAGAAAGGCCTTCCAAGAATGATTGGAATTTGAGTGTCTTCTTCCATTTCTAATACCACAAAATCAGCAGGTACAAAGAACTTACCGACCTTGATTGTGATGTCTTCAAGAATACCTATTGGATGTTTGACAGATCGATCCACAAGTTACAAGGAAATTGTTGTCGGCTTCAACTCTCCCATGTCTAGTTTCTTGCACACCGACAAAGGCATCAAGCTTACACTTGCACCTAGATCACATAGAGCCTTCTCAAAGCTTGTTGCCCCAATTTCGCATGGAATCGAGAAGCTGCCCGGATCCTTCAGTTTTGGAGGAAATTTGTTTTGGATTAAGGCATTGCACTCCTCTGTTAATGCCACTGTTTCATACTCCTCCAATCTCCTTTTGTTGGATAGAATATCTTTCAAGAATTTTGCATATGATGGCATTTGTTGCAAAGCTTCTGTAAAAGGAACATTGATGTATAACTTCTTAAGAACTTCTAAAAACTTTCCAAATTGCTTGTCCAACTTGGCCTTGGCTAGTCTTTGTGGAAATGGCACTGGTGGCACGTAAGGTTTTGGGGGTGTGTATCTTGGTGCCTCATTAACTATCTCTACATATCCACTATTTGGGTAAATTTTTCAGTAGGGCACTCAACTATGCTTTATTTTCACATTGGTCATCAAACTTTAAAACGCATCAAAATGGTCACCCAAGTAATTTTTCTTTTCACAGGACAACCACCCTATACTTTCCGGCAACAAATGTCTTACGTGGCGGCCGGAATTCCTGACTCAGCTCTTAATGGCCATGTCAACAAGCCTCCTTGGCATGGACATATCACCCTAAAGATGCCATGTCAAGCAAAGAAGTTTTCCAAATCATCTCTTCTTCATCCTTCGATTCAGAGCAACATGAAGAATTAGGGTAGGGAAAAACTCAGCAAAGCTTTAATTGGTTAGTTTGCAAAGCAAGAAGCTTCTTTCTATATTAGATAGTGTTGAATGGAAATGTCAGCAATTGGAGCTTTCATTAAGATTTAAAACTTCAATACATCTCCATTTGAAAATGTTAGCAATGCTTAAAAGTGGACCAGCTTCAACTGACCATGGAGCAGGGGTCACAGATCTTTGTAGACTAAGAACCTTTTGTTGTATATGTAGATGCTCTGATTGCCATTCCTTTCAAGTTAGTTGGAATTTACTTTCAGCTGTTCTGTTGTAATGTTATTTTTCCTCTTTTCAGTGAGTGTTTTGTTTGTTGAATCACTAGTAGCTTTGTTGTATTTCCTTGTGGTAGGCGTACTACTGGCTTGATAAAGAGTTTAGATTGGGTCAACATTTGTAAATGAACAGGCATGGATGAATTCCAGGATTGGTTATTGAACTCTCATGACAAAATCTTGTCTCATGAATGATGCTGATCTGTATATAACCAATCAAATAAATCCACACAAAAACAAAGAAATGTCTGCATAAATATGATTGTTTTCCTCTCATATGTTCTAAAGGGAGAATTAAACAATAAAATATACACTCATTCATGAGAAAAGCATCAAAATAACTCCACTAAATTAAAGGAACAAACTATGGTTGATTTCTCACAACAATAGAAGCTAGTCCGGGTGGTGAAGAAGGGGAAAGATGAAGCCCTATGGAGAAGATGAACTTCTTTCTACTATCTGTTCAGTGGAGTGAAGAAGAAGAAAGTTAATGATGACGTGGGTCGTTTATTGGTTTGCTTTTGATAAACCAACAACGATTCACCATCCTTTTGATAAAAACCAGTGATCTGGTTTCGCAACTGGGCTGTTTTGCTTGGTGGGAAATATTTAGAAAGGAAAATTTGGAGCAATTGATCCCATGTTTTGATAGAGCCTTCAGGTAATGAGTGTAACCAAGCTCGAGCCTTGTCCCGTAATGAGAAAGGAAAAAGTCTGAGTCTAACTGCATCTTGTGGGACTCCATAGAGCTTAACAGTGTCACAGTATTCAAGGAAAACAGAGAGATGCAGATGTGGATCTTCTACTGGTGATCCTCCAAACTGATTCTGCTGAATTAATGACATAAGTGCTGGCTGTAACTGAAAATTGTTTGCTTCAACAGGTGGTATTGCAATACTGGATTGCAATCCTTGGGCACTCGGGGCTGCAAAATCTCTCAAAGTTTTACTGTTATCTTCCATGTTTGATGCTTGTGAGGACTCTTTAAGCTTTTCTTTCGTTTGATATTGAAGTCAGAAATCCTTCTCAAATTCTTGATCTGGTTCCAAGAGACTTCCAAGACTTCGATTTCTTTGCATAGAATGAGAATTAACCTGCAAAGAAACAAAACAAGTTAAGTGTATTGGACTAATTGGGAAAAACAGAGAATAAAATTCCTAGTCTAACCAGGTTGCAAATCAATTAATATCAACACTATGTTCCCCGGCAACGACGCCAAGAACTTGTTGCACAACCGCAAGCGCACGGTTTTGCCAAGTAGTAAATAAGTATCGATCCCACGAGGACCAAGTATGATTACCAACCTATTGCAACAAAGGGTTATCTAGACAATTAAAAGGTAGGGATTGGAAATAACAAGAAGCAGGGAATAAAACACAATCAAGGCCGAGAGGAACACAGGGCTGTGGATTACGCTTCAGGTTAAAATAGACTTAGGTTTTGGGAACTCACCACAAGGTTTAACATGAATGATGTGTTGAGAAGACTAGATTTGGGTAGATCTCTTGAAGGGCATTAATCCTAGGCTACTTGTTACTCTCTTTCAAGAGATAACAAGTTGGGCTTGATCAAGGCTACCTCCTACTTTCGTGGTAGATGAACCCTTTTCAAACCTGAGTAAATACAGTGATTAAGTAATAAGCCCTCAAGAACTACCTTTCAGCAGGTTCAGGGTGATTAATGAGGTTCCAAGATCCGATTTATCCTTTCAGTTAACCTAGATCTCTAAGATAGCAAGCAATGCTTTCACAATCACAAGCTGTGTACACAAATCAGAAATCAACTCAAGAAATCTACCATTAAACATAAGAGATCCATACATAAAGTATCAACACATCACACACATAGCACCTTGGGCTAATCCCAAACCTAAGTAAAGTTTCACACACACATCATCTCAGTCACAAAGATAACTAGAAAGAATATATGTTTCACAAAAAGAAGCATAACAAGGCTGAAAAACTCCCTATGATGTCTACAGGAGTGTGTTCTCCAATCTTCAGCTCTCTTTCCCTTCTTCAGCCGCCTTCCAGTTTTCAGATCTTCTTTTCTACCTTTCTAGCCGCCAGCCCTTTTCCTCCTGACCCTCTCTCCTTGTTACCCTAAAGCCCCTTTGGTCCTTTTATAGCCAAAGATGGAAGCTGGGCCCCAGCCACTTTACAGACCACAGGTACTTCTCGCAGTTCACAAGCAAGTTGTGTATCTCTACAGTCTCCAGGGTTCAATTCCTACTTCCTACAATTAAAACAACTAGAACGATTCGCTATATAACTGAATGAATAATGAGGAGAATGGCATCTTTGGCCACATTTCCCTTATTTCTCCAGTCTATCTCCTCCTATCTCTCCCCTTCTTTCTCTGCATCTTTCCATCTTGATTCCTGAGACCGCTGAAGCTAATTACATATATCCCTTCTCAAGCCGGAGATAAAAAAGAGTTAGAAACTAAAAGAACAGAGCCAACTCATTTACTCACTACATGACTCGAAAAAAATATAAATGCGTATTTAGAAAACAAAAGTGTCATGGAAATCTTCGCAAGGAGATACCTGGGAAAATACGGAAATCTTGGCTGCACCGTGCTGTATGAGTGTAGCAGAGTGCTCAACTTCAGCGACATTGATGAATTACTTGGTAAGAGAAGTCGAAAAACTCAAAGTGCAGTTGTTGACAAAGTAAATACATAATTGTACAACTAGCCCAGGCTACTGAATCACACAAGATATCATGATTTTTTGATTGGTTGATAACTGTCTCCTCCAAATATTCATGAGATTTTCAGGAATTTCAGTAAATCACAGGCTGAAAAAAAAAATCATGGAGTTGCACGGTATTATCTACTTGCAAACTGAAGGCCACTAAAAATACGGTAATATCTACTTGCAAACTGAAGGCCACTAAAAATACAATAAAAATCCTTTGAAGTGGTAATATTGATGAACTCTGTTTTAGGATTGGTGCTCCATTTACTGTAGTAGTGTTTATCCAATGCTGCTGCACTTGTGAAGGCAAGAGCGTATTCTAGGACACTTCCGGTCTTGAGGTTCATTTTGTATAAGAGCTCTGCACAAAACCAAGACACTTAATTTCAGAACCTGAATTGGTGAAGATTTGATAAGACATGAATATCACAGCCATTTAATTTCAGCAAACTCTCAGTATCCACAAGAGGAAAGTTCGTCTAAAAGTTCTTTACATCATTTAGCTGCTAAAAAATAAGTTACGTAAGTGTGTGTAAAATAATAATAATAATAATAATAATAATAATAATAAATTAATTAATTGACGTTGTGATTGACTTTCTAGAAACAATATCTCTTTAAAACAATTCAAATGATTAAAATCAAAATTTAAAATTTAATTTAAAACTTCTTTGAAATATATATATATATTTAAGTTGTTTTAAAAAAAAAAGATAAATCTTAAATTTGAATGAAAACTAAATTTTATTTGACTAGGATTAGAAATTAATATCTATTATTAGTATTTTTATCCATTTGTTTTTATCCATTTTATCCATTTATTCAAAGTTATCCAATTTAATTTAGCAATTGCCTTTTCCTATAAATTATCATCACAACTAAAATTTTCACTTACTAAAAAGAGTTCTTACATCAAAGAAAGTAGAAGCGGAAGAAGAGTGTGAGATCAATACGATGTCTTCTGTAAATCTTATTATTGGGATGAGATTTGTGCCCAGAGATGATGAACTTCTTCTACTCTTATATAATAAGGCTACAAGCATGTTAGAAATTCCACAACAATTCAACGTTATCATCGATGCAAACGTTTACGATACTGAACCTTGGAATCTTAGAAGTAATAATTCTTTTCACTTTTGTTTCGTATATTAAAATAAAATTTGATGAATTCTCATACGTTAAGCATGCATGTTTCAAACCTTGTGTTCTATGATCTCTTATTCTATGTCTTATTTTCTATTTTATTATTATTATTATTGTTTGTATTAATTTGGGTTATATTTTATAGTGTGAGGTATTATTTAACCAAATATTAAATATTAAATAGATGTGTAAAATACTATCCATGCTTCCATGATCTATGTCTACCTGGCTTTGTTTATGACGCAGAAGCTCACGCATATGTTTTTTTTTTTTTTAATTTCTTATTATTTCTTAATTTATTTTTTATTTTTCTATTTTTATAAATCTAGGGTTTTGAAGTGGAAATTGTTTATAATTATTTCAACAAAACAAAGATAACTTTGAATGAAAACTCTCTTTATTTATTAGACTAGGATTATAGTATGTTTTTATTTTTATTGAGTTAATTAATTGCTACTTAAAATTTTAATTGCTATTCAACCTGCCGAATTATATATTTTACAATTATTGTATTTTTTGTTTTGAATTTAATTTATGCATGTGATATAATAATATTCATAAATTTATCTTAAATAAAATTACAATCACTTACTTATTTGGTAATAGATATTTCATGAAATTAAAATTTAAATAAATGGTTACTAAATTATGTATGAGGAATTTTATGTTTATTTTGAATAACTATAAACCATATTATTTTGCAGAGGATACTTTGTATAAACTGGAGAATGAAGTATATTATTTTTCAGTGGTGAAACGTAAAAGTCGACAAAGAAAAAATAATATATTAGAAAGAACCGCTGGCAATGGTTATTGGCATATGAATGGTCAAAATATTCCTATAAAATATAAATGTGAAGTTGTTGGTTATAAACCGCTTTTGAAGTATTATCATTATGATAAAAAAATAAAAAAAGAAAGTGCAAAACCAAAATGGCTAATGAATGAATATAGATCAAGGCGCGTTGTCGATGACTTTCGAAGAGTATGCAATGTAACAAATTACTAATAAAGAAAGTTAGATATTTTGTTGTTTAATTATTAATTTGTTGAACATGTGAAGCAACCCGACATCGCAGTGTATGTGCATGCATGCAATGCACCGCAGAGTTGGTGTAGTCCGTATTCGGAGGTCAAGGACGAGGGAGTGACGTGAAGAGGAATTTGTTCTTAATTATGAAAAATCAATCATCCGATTTTTTTATAATATTGTCGATCATCAAACAACATTGCCTAATCAAGTTCAAGATCTAGTTAATTCGATGATTGGGAGATGCCAAGATCAAAGAGGTCGAGGAGGGACATTAACACTAATAATGGCACTCAATATGGCAAAGACAAATAATCGATCAAGTACAAAATGACACCAACATCAAAGTTACCGGAGTATCAATATTGTTACAACACATCCATTAGTGTTCCTCGATCACAGAAGAACAACAACAAAGAAGAAACTACATCACAAATAGTATTGTTCCTCGATGAACATCAAAGATTTTTAGCAAAAAGTAGTGTTCCTCAGACAGCAGCAGCAAAGAACAACAACAACAACAAGATTATCAACAACAATGCCTTGACATTGAAGGGAAAACTCCACGCTGCACTACCATGCTATGATATGCAACATGCCTCGTATAGTGGAATGAGAAAGGCAATGCCTTTAGTGATGATTGATGGCAATGATAGATGTACCATCACCCAGTTGTTTTGCTTCCTTTCCCCGATGATGTGTTTAAGCTTGATGACCACATGATGAATGCTTCCTCGAATACAAAGCAGAATGCAAGAAGAACCACAACAACATGACGTTGAGATGATGAGTAGCAGTAGTGTTCCTCATGATGATAATTAGTATGAAACACAACCGGGGTGCGTCAGGGAACACAGGTGTGGATCGTACGCGGACTGGGAGAATCCGAAAATGCTTTTCCTCCAAATTTCCACTCGCCTCCCAATCCCAATGTCCACTCCCACTTTCCACCCACCCCCATCACTTTTTCGCCGCCCCCCAAGACCCGACCTAAACACTACCTATGCCTTCCCCCAATGATCTTCTTGTCCTTGGCTTTACTCCACATTGCCTTTTTTTCCTACTACCAAGACACTCTCATAACTCTCCCATCCCATCAACTATCCATCATCCCATCTCATCATCCCATCTCCAAAGATTCACATATTTTAACACAGCCCTCCCCCACTTTTCTCTCAAAGATCAAACCATCAACCTAAAAACTCCATTACTAACTCCATAACCAACCCCCCCCATTCTCACCGGCCTTTTTAACAATCTCACCCTGAGTTCACGGCAAGACTTTCATCATGCGACTCAGAGAACTCAGACGCGCAACCGCCGAACTCAGCTTTTGAGGACCACTCAGAACCTCCTCCCGCGAGCCACCCCAACATTGAATCAAATCGCTTAACGCTTCCACTCAACACATCATATTCAAGGATGCTTTCCAAAGGAATAGGTACCGAGTTCTTTCTAAACGGAAAATCATCCCAACTGTATGTTGATGACAATCTTCTCCGCACCTGGGTATCCTTGATGATGTATATTGGATGGTAGGCAACCCTAGGGTGGACCGCATTTGTCAACATGAGATTCCCCACTTATGAACACCTCACCCTAGAGTTCTTAAGCTCAGTTGATGTCCATGTCCCTCAGACGGTCCGGTAGTGACGAAGGTGAAATCACATTTAGACTCCTCAACCAGGATTTTAAGCTTAATTTGGCTCAATTTAACCACATTTTCGGTCTTCCAACCGGTGGTGACCGCAGGACACCTAAAGACTTTGATGCCACTGACTTTTGGCACACCCTCACCAATGAACCCAAATATGAACCCTCAACTGCTAGGGGCAACCAGCCTTAGGAATCCATGTTTCCGCTACATTCATCGGGACATGGCCCTCACTTTGTTTGGTCGTGGTGAGTGTGAGGCCATTGTTAGGCAGTCCGAGCTCATGTTTCTCTGGGCAATGCTCCACAACACCCCTTTAGACACTGGTTCCCACTTGGCTCATCAATTTGCTAAAGTAGGCAAGGCTTCCTCGTGAGACATTGTCCTTGGTGGTCTTATTACTCCTATCGCCTTTTGCTTTTCATTGTGACTCGCCTCCGCTTCGTAGTATTCCGTGCAATATTCGGGTTGGACATGGAAGCTTGCATTGCTATGAAGATGATCGCCAAAGAAGCTCGATGTCCACTACCTCATTCTCAAAGGGACACCACGCTATCCTCTTCCCGACCCCCGAGTGCACTCACCGCCCACCGCCGGACTAACCGGGATTTCGGCCCCGAACCCTCCCCGCCCACAACATGCTAGAAATCCTCTCCGCAACAAGCTCCACAACCCCCGCGACAGATTCCACAGACTGCAGACTATCTCCCACGCATCATGACTGCCCTTGACTCCATTGCGTCAACAACAAGCACAGCGCCAATCTTAAAACCGGCTTCAAGAAGAAACTAATTCAATCTACGAATGGCTAGTCGAAAGCAAGGCCACTTTCCTCCTCCACAGCTGATCCGGTCGGGCTCTCTACTCCCCCATTTGCTTACTTTTAATTAATTTCTTAACATTGAGGACAATGCTTGAAGTAGGCTTGGGGAGTTAGTTTAGTAGTTGCATTGCATCTTTTCATGCATCCCTTCATGCACTTGCATTTGCATATTTATCTTGAGTTGATTTCAAAAACTTGTCATCGAAATCCTATGATGAATTGTGTAGCGTGACACAAAAAAAGGCCATGGAATAGATTTTCTTATCTAATAGTGATTGGATCCATGCACTTGCATTTGCATGAGTCTAACTTTGCTAATCTTATTGCTTATGATCTTGCATTTTAATTTAGTATATACATTTGCAATGGATTCTTCTTGAGATTTTGTGATCCCATAGCATTCTCTTTGCCTAAGTTAAGTCTCTCAAATAAGAGGGAAATGATATAGGTGATGTTTTTTGAATTTTCGAATCGAAAAACCGAAAAAGAAAAAAAGAGGTCTATGGCAAGACTCCTGCTTTTCATGGGCTATTTGCTATCGAGACATGAGTGCGCTCTATGTAGGATTGTAACATGTAGAAGGGTGGCTCTTGTGCCTAACCCGCATGTGCACCCTTCGGAATTGAAAAAAATCAATCGCATCCTATGTTAGTCGGACAAAGAATTGAAAAAGGATCAATGAATGGTTAAAAGAAATCCTATTGATCCCTCTAATAAGCAACTTGGCATGGATTGTGTAAGGGAGTTCTATGAAGTCTCTAAGACTCATTGCATCTATATATCCTATCTTAAATTTCGTGACCATTTGCATGTGAGGTGAATCAAGTTCTTTTGTGATGCTCTGTACATGCCTATCCTATGGGACAAGTCGAATTACTCCATGACCTTTATGAACTCTATTCATAAGTTATGTTTGTGTCCCGTGCTAGATAATGTCATCATTTGAATTCGTTAACTTCCCTTGTCATGTTGTCTCAAATTGTAACATTGCTTGAGGGCAAGCAAAATTCAGGCTTGGGGGAATTTGTTGCACATATAAATTGCATTATAAACATCATGCATTTAGCTAGTATTCATGCATTTTTCCTAGTTTTTATGGTCATTTCCTTTCTCCTTGTACAATCTACTTCTTCTAGTTGTTTTCATTGTAGGAAGCCGGAATTGGCCGAGAAACCCGGAGACTCGAAGAAACACAGCCCTCACCTGGTGGTCTCATGAGAAGTACCTCGTGGTCCATAAAGTAATCGGGGCCCACTTTTTTATCTTTTGGCTATAAAAGAGGACCATAAAGGGCTCTAAAAAGGGGGAAAGATCGTAAAAAGGGGTCAAGGGCCGAAAGGGAAGAAGGAAGATCTCAAGACCCGGAGAGGGTTGAAGAAGGAAGGAGAGTCGGAAATTGAAGATCAAATCTTGTAGACATCATAGGGAGTTCTCTCACTTTTGTTGTGTTGCTTTTCTGCAGTACTTTCTTCTCTTTCTATCTTTTTCTTTTGTAACTAAGATGATGTGTGAGTAGAACTTTTCTTAGGGTTTGGGATTAACCCAAGGTGTTTTGTGTATGATGTGTTGACACTTTTTGTATGGATCTTTTATGCTTAATGGTAGATTTCTTGAGTTGATTTCCCGATTTGTGTCAAAGCTTGTGATTGTGAAAGCATTGCTTGTTATCTTAGAGATCTAGGTTAATCGAAAGGATAACCTAGGTCTTGGAACCCTCATTAATCATCCTCGAACTCGACGAAAGGCAGCTCTTGAGGGCTCATTGCTTAATCAATCGCTTTTTATTCAGTGTTTTGAGAAGGGTTTATCTCACCACGTAAAGTAGGAGGTAACCTTGATCAAGCTTCTAACTTGTTATCTCTTGAAAGAGAGTGACAAGTAGCTTAGGATTAATGCTCCCTTCAAGAGATCCGCCCAAATCTAGTTTAGATCCAAAGACATCATTCATGTTATACCTTGTGGTGAGTTCCCAACCTAAGTCTATTTTTAATCAAGAAAGATCCACGACTCTGGTCCCTTCACTCGATTGTGTTTCATTCCTTGTTTCTGTTGTTCTTAATTCTCACCTTTTTAATTGTCTAGATAATCTCTTTGTTGCAATAGGTTGGTAATTACACTTGGTCCTCGTGGATCGACACTTATTTACTACTTGGCAAAACCGCGCGCTTATGGTCAGCAAGTGTATGCAAATGGGCAAAAATCCATTACCGCATCAACATCCATATGAGAAGCAAGAGCAAAGACCAAATCGTAGACCAAATTCAAAGGACTACATTGATCACTCCATCGAATACCGCCTCGTAAGAGTGCGTATACTTAAAACCATTGCTCGCTTTTGCTTCAATAATGTTATTTTTTTACAAACTAGACTTCCATATTTTGAGAGTTTCGCAAAACAAAACACAATGTACCGCTCAAATCTAAATGGCAATAGTAGAGGGCTGAGAGCCGAGTTTGCTCTACCGGTTTGTCCACGTGCATTCAAATAATCAATCAAGATGTCAACCATTTTGTAATTAGCAACTCATGAACCATCTTCATTTTGTGATTAGCTTTCCATAAAATGTATAATGCTCGTGGATCATGGTTATTAACAATATGATCGCTTAAATAGGTAGCAAATTACCCTCAAATTGCATAACCAATCATCTCGCCAATGTGGTCAAAAACACTATTTTTTTCTCTCGATTCAAATGACTTCCAATTAAGGAGGCCTTTGTAGATGATAAATGCAGCCACTGGTTTACTATTTATTAAAGCACAATTCAAAAAACATCAATTGATTAAAGCATCAATGTTCTCCTGTAAGAAGACAATCTCCAAGTCAATAATAAAGCATCATATACGTAAAAGCATTTCAACATAAGACCTCGACAACTTGGGATTAGAGTTTGCATAATCCTAGGCACTGGTGGGGCACTACACGCTTTCTAAGAAAAACATAAACATTATTTTAATAGATCAAACTTTATGAGAAGAATTACAAGAATATTAGACATTCAATATGATCATGTTCATCATGCATCATTTACAAGTAACTCGACAATGTTGACAATATTCATAATTCAATGAAAAGAAATTGTAAGGTGATAATTTTCTAAAATTATGTTGTTTTCTATTATGACATGTTCTATCCTTTTTCTTTATTTTTATCTACTCGCTATATTGGTTATTCTCGCCTCATTATCCTTTCTACTAAGCAAACTTAATTATAGAAACATAAGCAACAGGATGTGCATTGATCACCTTAAGCCTTTTGAGCTCAACATGGCCATAATCCAAATTCGCAAGGAAAATAAAGCAAAAAGCATTAGAAACAAAGTAAAAAGACTAATTGGGACTAAAATTAAGATCCGTGATTTCATTAAGAATGAAACATTTGTAATCGAGAACATTTTATGTATCTTGTCTAAACTACTTGTGTATGCTAATCAAACTTCCCTTCCACATTGCATTTATATATATGAATCAAGAAATGCTTCTATAAATTAATGAAAAAGAAAACAAGGAATGCAATCCCTCCCCAAAAACACACACAAAATCAAAGAGCTCTTCTACAAAGAAGGCAGTTTATCAAAGTGCAAGACCATCAACATCAACGATGCCATATTCTCGCAAAAAGGCTAGGAAAATGCATAGAAGGCCCCGCTTTCAACAACGATCACAAGGTAAAATGCATCCATTGATTCACTTGCTCATGCACGAATATCTAGACACATTAAGCAATGGACTAGTGGGCCTTTAAATTAAAGATGAATGGCAAATTAATTCAAGACACAAAAAGAACTTCCTTAATGATATCAACCTATTGCTTACTTAACATCCACTGAATTCATATATCTCACTAAAACATTACATTTTTATTTCAAGCATTACAACAAACACATCAATGCCAACATAAACAAAAGCAACATAAAAGCCGGGCCTTAACCAAGTATCCGCCGTACATAACAAAGATCAAAAAGCATTGATGATTGTCTCACAACATACTTACAGAGAGTGAATGACCAATGCCCTTCCATTACTAGAAAAATTTTGAGGAACTTGCACTATGAAAATTAGTACAAAAATCAAGGGAAAGAAAAACAACAAGACTAAAAACCCATACCCTTGACTCCTCCCCAAGTAGTGTCATCTTTCAAGCTTGAGCACAAATCGATCAAAAGAGTAGTACAGATCAATCGGAGTGGCATTCAACATACAAAGTTAATCAAATTTCTTTAAATCACTAATTCATAAATCAAAGCATTTCTACAATCACATCAAAAACAACATAATTACATGATTAAAGAGGCAACTCGAAAGTCCTCATGACTACGGCCATGGTGCGAAAGCCTAGAATGTAGTGGAGGCTATTCTCGTAAAGAAGTAGATCAGAGTGAGCTTATGCTTTTTGCGCCGTGCCCCAGCTACTCCTCTCCTCAACCCAACCACACCACCGCGTCTGATGTAGAACAACCAAAATGGAGAACACCGAGGAAATGTGAAATTAAAAGGGAATATCAAGAGCAGAGAGAGGTTTCACCAACACCCCTATCACCGTAGCTATCGCTGGCCGCCGCCGATGAGGAGAACCGAGAGATCGGCCGAGAGTGGCGATGAAGTTCTCACTCACCATGGAAAGGGTCCACAAGAAATTGGTCTTAATTTTTAAAATAATATTTAAACATTTATAGAGCTCGTCGCTTTAAACCGCTTCAAGAGTGTGGGACTAATTTTTAATCCCTTCATTAGAGCCCCCCTTTTTAAACCGGCTTGCTTTCTCTGCTCTCAGTAATGATACTCTGGTGTAGTGTGTCCAATTATTAAAGAAAATGATACACCCAACATAATGTCCTTGGCTTAATGATTCAAGTTTAAAACCACAAACTCTACTGCTCAAGAAGATGTGAACAATAAGCTTGCATCGAACTCAGAAAAGAACAACAAAACACAATGAGTGGCACCATTATTTACTTCCTAAGTACATATTGATCCCAAAAGGCCAAACCAGTAAATTCATAAGTTAAGCCTTACCGCTTAGCCTCGCCAACACCAATGATGATATCACACGCATATATGTCGCGAAATCACAATCTATATAAAAATGATTCTAATATTCAGCGAAAAGCTGGATGAGCGATCCCACTGCAAAAGGATTCGAGCTATTTATATCGAAAAGAGATGTGCATTACTCGACGAAGCACTTTCTACGTAAAACAAAAGTAATACTCGCTCTGATTAGATCACAAGTAGATATTAAGTAGAGTGTCCGATTGAGTAATAACAAATGGTAAATGAATTGATGGTACTGTTAAGACAGGGACTCACCACCTTTCAAATCTCTCCATAACTCAGTCAGCAGTAGCGCTCGACTTTAGGATATATCGATCAGGAGACGGCTTCACTGCGCGACGCGACTACGACCGGCCCATCGCTGGCCCCAACACCCGCCCTGCGGACCCGACAGCTGAGTGGGAACACCATGATCTTCGTTACCTACAACCGCAGCTACAGCGTGCTTTGGGCACAGTAGTATATCAGCGACAGCGCTGACGTGAACACGTGATTGAAGCATCAAGGCCCTGCAACATCGCCTATATAATGGATGTGGGACCCAAGATCCTAGTCACGCAAGCAAATGCAGCCCTCGATACCACGCAAGACAGCGACCCACCACCCCACTTCCATAATCGTTACAGACTGACATGATGACATGACAGGACCCACCACCCTAACTCTCCGTGGTGGCGGGTCCCTCGCTCTTAACATGGTATCGCAGCTGCTCCGCCGGCCGCGACTAGGATCTGGTCCCACATCCGGCCGCGGGGCCTGCGGGTGTGCGACGCAGCCAGCTCAGCCCATAGTCCCACATCGCCTCGCGAGACGCTTCTCTGGGCTGATATACTACCACCAACCCTTCCCTCAGAATCGCTAAGCATGGTAAGTAGTGCCATGGCCCCTCGCCTTAATACGTGTATCGAGTCTGCTCCGGGCTGCTGGCTAGGATCTTGGGTCCCACATCCGCCGGGGCCTGGGGTGTCTGGGACGCACGGCTTAGGACCATAGTCCCCATCGCCTCGCGGGAGACGCTCTCTAGTTGATATATCTACTCACCAACCCTTCTCTCAGAATCGCTATGGCTGAGAAGCAAGGCCGGGTCCCCTCGCCTTAACACGGTATCGAGTTGCTCCGGGCCGCGACTAGGATCTTGGGGTCCCACATCCGCTGGGGCCTGTGGGGTGTTGGGACGCAGCTGCTCAGTCCATACCCCACATCGCCGCGGAGACGCTCTAGTTGATATACTACCACCAACCCTTCCCCGAATCATGCTATGGGGAAGTGATGGTTCCCTCGCTCTGGTTAGATCTCTGGGTCCCACATCCACGCTGGGCCCCATGCGGGGTGTTGATCGCAGCTGCTCAGTCCATACCCCACATCGCCTCATAGAGCCAATCTCCCTAGCCCGACATATCCTAAGTCAAACCTTACTTACAAATCGCTGCTATGGAGGGAAGTAAAGGGCGGGGTCTGCTCTTGCTAGGATCTTGGGTCCTCATCCGCCAGGCGCCTGTGGTGTTGGGACGCAGCCGTTTCAGTCCCGATATCCCACATCACCGATGAGCCAATCTCCTGATCGATATATTCTAAGTCAAACCTTACTTACAACCACAAGCATGGGAAGCTAGGTGGTTCCCTCGCGTTAGGATCTTGGGTCCCACATCCGCCGTGGGACCGGGGAGTGTCGACGCAGCCGCTCAGTCCATAGTCCCACATCGCCCGTGCGTGAGATCTAATCTCCCTACCGACATATCCTAAACTAAACCTTACTTACAACTACGCATGGCAGGAAAGTAGTGCGTCCCCTCGCTTTAATACCAGACGAAATCGCTCACTGCGATTAGGATCTGTCCACATCCTCAGGCCTGTGGGGTGTTGACGCTACGCCAGCCCATACCCCACATCGCCTGCAGACGCTCTCATTGATATATTACTACCCCAACCTTCCTCAGAATCGCTAAGTCATGGGGAAGCAGTGGTGGTTCCCTGTCACAGGATTTGGGTCCCACATCCACCGTACCACAAAGGATGGGACCATGACCGAGCCATCGCCCCAACAGGCATCACAGCTTACCAAGAACCTCTGCTTGT